>NW_026848425.1:0-103690 GCF_030435595.1 Desarmillaria tabescens
CTGTAAACCTCCGCTTCAGATAGCTTTTTCATCATAAAGCTGTCGTTCATGTTGGTCGTGCAGGAGGATGACTGGAGGGTGGCAAAGACTTTGATTGCTGCATCAGACAAGGTGCGTTGCAGGTTCATCTTTCCAATGCATGGGCATGGAGAAGTGAGTGTTGTCAAGATAGGCTGCAATGGTGGTGCCGATAGAGTCATCTTGGAGATGGAGAGAAGACATCTCACTTCACACTGGTGAGAGCAGCGCCTATCTTTCTGGATAGCAGTATCTGCAACATTGATTGATCAGCCACGAAATGCATCTGTTACGAAGTGTGCATGTACCTCGTCCACCAGGTCATTATTATGGGGTGCCTATGCTTCACCAAGACCAGCCTAGACGGAATTTGCAAAACGAGTCTTGTTCTGTGAGATAGCACGAATGGATGGTTATTTTTGTAGACATAACACTGTGTAGCATATCCGCGTTCATGCCGAATCACGTCGAGAAGGGCGTGATTAGAGGTCGTGCGGGAAGAGAGATTAGGGCAGCGATATTGGTCGTCGTGTTATGCTAGGACCCTCCTGTGGGAGACGCAACCATTGCCGTAACAAGAGGTGAACTGGAGTAAACAACAGAAAGGCCTTGATTTATGCGTAAAGGCATGTTGTGAGGTATAGACCCCTTCCTGGATGGGAAGGGGCAATGTCAAAGTATCGCTGTTAGAGCGGCGTCCGCTACAGAACAGATCTTGATGAAGTTGACTCTTCTCGCAACACCCTCAAAACCCAGGACTCCCATTCCATGGAACTGACAGAGGTTGATATGGAGAAGGAGATGGCCTGGTGAGAAGGACACTCTGGCACTCTGCCGTTTTGCCTGTTTTGGTTATTAGATTTATTCCCACGAATATGAAGTGACGTACCTGTTCTCCTATATTATGGTCCTCCAAACACTTTGACACTGCATATTGTAGACTTCCTTCAAAGTACTCGGGTGCTTGTTCTTTTTCCCCAGGTCTCTCTCGACTTCGCCCACAGCTTGCCCTTACTTTGCAGCCTCGATTCCAGGGAACCAGCCAAGTTCGTCCTCAAAACTTACACCGCCACCACGCCGTTCATGTTGATCTATTTCTCCGTGAAAACGACGGCAGAGAAGGGATAGCAAAATGTCGATCATGAACTGGAGGAGGGCCATCGTTTTTGACAGCACCGGTGAAGTGGTCTCGGATGATGGGGATAGTGCATCCAGGGATCCTGCACCATCTTGCCCATCATTTTAGCGATGGCAAATTTCAGATCAAGGGATTATCAAGCAGCATCGCCGAAGGCTACGAGGATGGAAACGAATGACTTGCTTTCACCAGCGCCAGCGACAGTTGAAAGCTGACCTCCCGAGTAAGGTGACGCACGGTGAGGTAGGCGGCAATCATGTGAGGATGAGGTGGCAGTGTAATGGTGCAAGCCTAAGGTTATCGAATAGGTGTTGTTTGGTTTGACATGGAGAGGGTGTGCTGTACATGAGAAAGTCGAAGACGATTAGGAAAGGGGCAGTAAATTCGCCAAACGGGTGGAACGGGATCCGACGGTACACTTTGGTGGTGGGACCAATGGTTTTATTGAGAACTTTGATGTTGGACTCATGGTTCGGTGCGAGTAGTGCGGCGTCATTTCTTTTGGTGAGACCCTTTTCTTGATTCAGCAGTGTCTGCAACGCTGATCCATCAACTTCAAGATGAATCAGTGTGGTATGTATATGTACCTTGTCCACTTGCTGACAGCATGCAGATACACAGGATGGAATTTCCTAGGTAAAATCTTCTTGAGATAGATGCCTTGACACTGGCACAGACGTAGCACTTGGCGGCGACTGGACGACCATATCGAATCACATCGGAAAAGTCATTGGTGAAATGCACACCAAGACCAGAACGGAAGATGTCTCCATTGGCTGATCAGGCATCCTTTCCAACACCCTTCATCTCCTCTGACTGGTGGCAGTGAAAAGTAAAGACTGTCACATGTGGCCCTAATGAGATATTAGTCATCAGTGAGATAAAAATTGTTACGCACCCGTTCTCCAAGCCCGACATGTACGTGCAATTACAAGGCTGAATGATCCACTGTGCCATGACATTCAGCAAAGGTCAAAGTGTAGCAATGGTGGTACCTTCGGCAATGTCCTTCCAATAGTATCATGCATTCGTCCTACCGAGATGGGGAAAAGGAGGTACGCTGGATTAGTACCTGTCCTCGGTCTTCATTCAGATTCAGTGCTACCCCCGTGTTGCTCCTCGGTGATTACCTACGTCGAGAATCCAGCAATAGAAGGCAGAGACATGAACTCCAGATAAGCAGAGAACAAAAAGATGGTGGTAGCCTTGGTGTTGGTGTTTGTACCAGTGGTGGTGGTACTGGTGCAAGGATCTGGCGGTCGAAGATCGGTGTCTGTGCCTGCGGCTGTGATCACGTGGCACAGTTGGTTGTGGATCCAAATAGGTCCCTCCTTCCCTTTATCAAGGATTTGTCACCCACAAACGTATAGTGCTGTTTCTTGGAGACTTTCCTCCAGACTGTTTGCCTTACTTCAGTACTTTCTTTCTTATAAATATCCTCAAAGTGTCTATTTGCTTTCAAATCACTAGTACTGGCCCCACACTGGTCAATCGTCCCGCTACTCGTCAGGATAATTTCTCCAGCTAGTATGACTTTATAAAGGGATATGCAATCATAAAAAGTATTGTTTATCGCTAAGGCGACATGGTACTCGCCTTTCAGTTCAGCACCACTTTCTGTCAGATGGACAACTGAAATAGCTGGGACGCAACTTTGGTTCTAAATAAGATCCGAAGGATATGTTATATTCACAAAGATCGCGGTACTGTACTACAACGACTGGTTGTCTCGCCTGGCCGTCACCTAATCCCCGAATCATATCTGTCTTAGTGGCGCTTGGGGTATCCCGAAGACACTTTTCATGATCCAAATCAATATCTCACAGAAACCAGACCTCGCTTGATAGGTTTACAGGGAAACTTTCTCTCCATCGCATCTTCCATCCAGACTTAGAGGTACATGAACGATACCAAAGCCAACTCGGATATATAAGACTAGTGTATGTGGAGGTATGTTATACAAGCAGCTATCTGTGATAACAACGACGATACGATCTATCGAGTGACAGTCCACTGAGCCAACTGCTCTTCTTCCTAGTTGAACATTCTCCTCAAGTGCTCGGCGCACTCAGGGCTTTACTTCTGTGGCATTTTCCCCGCATGATGGGCTGAAGGCTACATGTCCGATATCCTCATTCGCATTGAATTATCTTGTCCCAGGCATAACGAGAGAAGGTTTAAGGGTGGGTTTCGTTTTTGATAATAGCGATTTACGAAATCCTAACAAAACAATCAGACCGATGACCAGGTTTCTTTCTGATCTCAGTTACGGGCTTGGATAGGTGGGTGGTTAATTTCTAGGCACCTGGAATGCGGTGACGAGAACAAGTGTCAATACCTATTCTTGCCATGCTGAGGCCCCAGGAATTCTGTGCTCAAAATTCAAAAGCTCGACAGCAGTAGATTGCCTCTCAGAGCCGCTATCAAGTAAACGGTACAGACATTGCAACGAGTTGGCACCATTTCCTGGTCGGTGGACTTGCTAATCTACATACTCAGGCTACTGGAGCAAGAACATTTTCCCGACATGCGAACGGTGATGTCCATATAAACCCTGAACATTACCGACGGTGTTTCAGGGTCTTCATCGACTGATGGAACTCGCCTCGAGAAGGCCTCGACTTACCAGCGGTACCTATCGAACTGGCAATGGTGTTGCGTCTCGAACTGTACAGATGACCTGGAAATCCCTGAGCTGGGTAAGACAATACAATATTTATTCTGGTTATTGTGTATCGAAAACCCACTGATATCAGACATTTGTAGCTTCATATATTCCCTGAGTAACTAAGTGTACTTAGTACAGACACTGTTATGTTTGTTTAAGGAGCACCATCGGCTGATAAAACTTCCTTCCTTCTTTGCACGGTCTCAAACCATTATTTAAGCGATCCAGATTCATTTCCAAGGTTTTCAGTGGATTGCTCAAATTCGTGAGAATTTAAAACTTGATATGGGAACTCATGCTTTCACAGACTTCACCTCGTTTACTGTCTACATAGATCAGTCCACTCGCTGGAGCTAATTGTGTTGGAGATATTGGCAAGAAGCCATGAGAAGATGGTAGAAGGTTCAAGCCGGCATGATGCCAGGTGAGCTTTAGTCAGATAGTTTCTGTTTATGGATGCATTTCGTAGAACTTTCTAGATACTTTCGTAGTATAAATATTGGCTCTGTAGGAGCCAGAGAATCTAAGTTCATTAGTCTGGCTTTACCAGCCACTAGTCTACCCACTGCAAAACCTCAGTATTCCGACAAATTTCACTGCGATCACATCAGGTAGCGAAAAGGAGAAAACTGAAGGAAGGTGGAACCAGGGTTTGATAATTGTGAAACATTGTAGCAAACAAGGATAAGTAGTGGTTGATCATGGGAAAGGTATGCCGGGAAGGGAGCTTTTATTCTGATTGCCGTGCTGCTGTCTTAAGAAGTAACAGGAGGTAACAAGCTTGAGTCCATACTACATACATGTATTACAGTTTGCTGTCATAATCCGGACAGATTTTATGTGCTGATGCCCAGACAATTTTAACTGCTTTATCACCGGGATGTCTCCAGACCAGTGCGAATCCAACTTGGTTATTTTTACCTGAGTCATTTGATGAAACTTCCCACCTTTCACAACATCAATTTAGGGCTCAGCATTTGTCAACGCGTCTCTGAAGGGCTTACAGAACATAGGCTCAGACAAAATTCTGAGTCGATCGTCTTGAAGCAACAAAGCTGCAGAAGTAAGTGGAATGTGTTTCTAAGTACTGTAGTTTAAACTGCCAGCATCTTGTGTGCCACAGCCACACTGCACCTTGATAGATCTCATAGTAAGATAGATAACTGCTCAAGGTCCCAAAAAGACTGTGCTGATGTGGACGCAGAACGTGCCACAGGTGGTGAAAGGATTTGCCTTTCTAAGGTAGGCTGTTGGGATTTGGCAATCCGGCATCATGCCAAAGTTGCTTATTAAGGTAGAAGTCTTAGGAAAAGCATGGAAAGTTCTAGTAAAAGTACATTTAGTATAAAAGTAGGTACTGTAGCATAGATCCTCATGCATTTGCAGAGCTCAGCCAAGCACAATACTATTGGCTTGCTACCATGCATGTGATACTGGGAATGAACCAATACCCCATTTTCCAACATAGGCTAAAGGAATGAGAATGATATTACAGTACCACAGCACTCCAATCACTTCTTCGGATGCGCCGAAGTCATGGCCAGTCTTCCGGAGACATGTATCATTCCATGCAACTCTAGATGGAGCAATGACCCTATAATAGAGCTGTCGTACCAACTCATACATTTCCTGGGATTGATGCTCCCCAACAGAGGCTGTGCATGATAGGCACAAGCTGGTTGGCACTTTGTGATTTTGAGAAAACAATTCCAAGTTCATATTTGAAAATACCCACAACAGTGTGCTATAGTCATCATGGTGAGTAAATTCCCACAACATTACTAGTCAATCAAACTAGGAACTCTGGCTATTTGCATGGAAGGCCTTGGTCACCGAGTGTTCAGACCATAAAAAAGACCGGAAGGTCACTAAGTTGGGCCGTACATTTGGGAGTAGACGAAACATAGATATAGCCAAGTCTTGTGCTCACAGAGGCATGTGTCATCCATGAAATACATCGTTGATGGAAATAGCCAGATACCATATCACCCTGAATGCAGGTTACCAAGCATAGCCCAAGCAAAAGAAAAGGGAAGGTGAAATAAGTACTTAGCCATTCATAGGCCAAGGGGAGCTGAGCATATTTGAGCCAGAAAACAATGCAAGCAATGCATGGCCTACTGGTTAGTGAACTGTAGCTCATAAATTCACCAAAAGTTACCCCCAAGAATTCTAGAAATGAAAAAATTAGAGTGTCATGGAAAGTGGAACTGGAACCAAGTGTAAGAGGGAGAGCATGTCAGACAGGTCATGCAAGAACCGGTGGCTTTCTCGAGGTGCTGCATGCTCATAGAATTCCCCTCAGATTCGCATAATGCCCTTCCAAGGACCTGGTAGGGAAGCCTCAGTCATTTTACGCTTTGTATCTGATATTATAGTTTGATAGTGTCAGTTGATGTTGTAGATGTCAGCGTAGATATCATTGTCAGAATGATAGCTAGATACAACACTTATCAACACTGACAGTGAATATATTGGGCATTTCTGTTAAATATTTACACCTTGTAACTGTTTCTACCCATACTGATGAGTTTTCGTGATGCAAGGAAAAGACAGTTGGCTTTACCAGAATAATCAAGGAATAATAAATATGAAGGGTGCGCTGACTTAGGGCTGCACACTGTCACCATATTGTATAGTGATATGGCTTCCATGTACAGTATATGTACTAAAGCCGTGAGCCCTCCAGATAATACCATACAGTATGGCCGTTGATGGCTGTATATGTGCGGCTTGTATATGGCAGTGCAACCAGATGAGGGGAGGCATTTTTGAACCCTGTTTTTGCTGTCTGACATGAATTCGAGCATCTAAAAATCATTTTCATTCATCTTACCATCTATTGCAGCCCTCGACGACTCAAACATTTGCCTTGAAGGAAGTATGACATCATAGCATGCCTCTTAAACTGACTGAAAATGGCATTTTCCTGGTGAGGATTCCTATGTAGCATCTCAAACTATTTAGTACATGAGTCTAACATCCATTGCACACTATACTGATGCATATCGGTGAGATGAAATCTTGACAACAAATACGGCCATATATATGACTGTGACAGCCATAATTATATAGACCGATGCCATCAGCAACCTTGCTCATATGGTATACAGTACGGATACGGATGGTGTGCAGCCCTATGAGTCTGACTTCTGTATCTCCATAAATATCCACTGTTCCTGTGCCTAAGACTTCTGGGAGTAGTGAAATCTTTTGCAATAACATTATGCCATAGTAGTGGTGAAGAAGTAAATGGACATTTTGAGCAGACAGGCTGCAAGCATGTGATATAAGGTGCTGACTAAGCCAATGAGAGGCGTTCTTGGCCCGTTTACCCAATGAATTGCCAGGGTTGTTCTGTTTTAGCATCTGTTAATTGCCTAGTAATCTATTACAGATTGCCGTGTCAGTGCAGGTGTAATAGAATAAACCCTCGCAATTGTACTTTAGCATGATACATTATTGATTCCTGCTGCAAAGGAAATTTGGCAGAGGAAAATGGATGGCCAACCAGCCTCTGCATTGTGACCTCATGGCCAAGAGGTGTGGTCATTGTCAACAATGACAAACAAGGTGCAACCTGCTTGGTAAGGTCATGCCTTGGTTCCCACTTGGGTCCAACATGCTGCAGATCAGGTTTGTTAAGTTCTTTTGATGTGAAACCTGATGATGATGTTGAACCTGTCACTGTTTCATCACTTTGATTTATTCCCTTCGCCCTTCTAAGTCTGTCCCATCCATCAGTGTTATTCTTGTGTGGCTTCCAATGTCTGGCACATATGTTTTCCAAAAAAGATTTTTTTTTCAGACCCATGTTTTTTGACTTGTCATATTGAAACAAAATATGAATATATTTACATGACTACATGGTTTGATTTTTTGGGCTTGCAGGGACAACCTTGCCTCACAAGCAGGACTATGCCAGTGGCTAACCATGTGGGCATGTTCACCCAGAGGTCGATGCAATGCTGTCACATGCGAGCACGTATATCAGCCTGATGTAGGGAATATGCACACTCACCCTCAGAGATGTCCTCTCATGCAGCATGTACCAACCAGGTCCTTCCTTCCGACACAAAAAAAGCCTTCACCTGTTTCATCTCCTCCTCCAATTGAATCACCTCCTCATGCCAGCAATGAGCGTGTGCCCTTGTCTTGCACCATTCAATTCTCAAGGCTACACATCATTGTAATCAGATCAATCAAAACAACAATGAAAGTCACTTACCCTCCATGGTCTCTTTGGCATCAGTGTCATGTTGATACACCTGCCAGATCCAGCTCATTGCATGCCATCCCTCTGTTTCCCCTGGTAAAATCTCTTCCAGAGGACAGACATCTGTAGCACTCAGCTCCCGCAGCTGGCAGTCCCATCCCGGCTTTCCACCATCAATTGCACCTGCTAGAACCACGAGATCGCCACAAAGTTTCTGATATCTGGTTGCAGCTTCATCAATGTTATGGATGACATTGGAGATGGTGGATCTGGCTCGTGTGCTCATCATTTGTCCAGTGACATGTTTGTCCTTGAATTTGTAGAGATGGGAATGATAGATCAGTAGTCGGCACATAGTCATCAAGCATTCATAGGCCTCCACCTCTTGCAGTCGGAATTCAAAATCCATGAGCTTTTGTCTCTGGCGAAGGCGTCCCAAGCAAGCACTCAGGAGAAAGAGCAGCATTGCAACAGCATCAAGAGCTTCCTCCAAAGACACCTTCAGTCGCTGTTTACTTCATCAAGCCTTCTTCTGTCTCCCTTGTCTCACCATTTCTGCTTCTGCACTCAGGGCCTCAGCCTGAGACCTAACAAGCAGTTGTGCTTTGTTCCACTCAGCTCACCACACTGCAATGCCAGGCATATATACCTGCTGGACCTCAAACCACATATCCATATGGTGTCATAGTCTGTTCAGACCTTCTGTGACTTTGGCCTGGTCATGATCCATCGAATGAGCCCCCAGAGCTGCATAAGCTAATTTGAGACGTCGTCTACAGGGAAGCTCATCATCAGCTGATTATCAAGTGAGATTTACGTGCACACTCACTGATCGGATTCCAACTCAACACCTTGCAGGATCATTGTGCTTGGCCTGACTTCATGGTGCACCACAAAGATATCCTCACTATTTTCCTTAGTGAAATCTGTGCTCTCAGCCATGTCCTCATTCACTTCCTGGGCTCCCTTGTTGTGCTCCTGGATCTCGTGGTGAAGAGGCTGGCTGTGGGCACCTGTGGAATAGTGAGCGGGCTAAAAGGCGAACCTCAAAAACCCACACACACACTCACACAACTACACAAACTACAAACACCCTCATAAGTTCTAGGAGGAGCAATTATTTCTAATATGATCTGACTATACTTCAATATCCTGAAGAGTTTCTCTTATTCTCAGTGCTCTTAGCGAAGCTAAGCTTTCTCTAATGAATTCCTAAGTCTAGGAACTTTTTACAGGAAGGTTGTTCACTGGTGCTGGTGCAACGCAACCTTCAAGGCAGATTTGAGTTATAATACACAAGGAACACTGATCCCGACAGAAACAGAGGCAATACACGCTGAAACTTTAGTGAGCTCGCTAAAAGAACACCACAGGCAAGCACTGACTTAGCCCGCTCGCTACACAACTGTATGTAGGGGTTCTCCAACTAACTCCAGCAGGTTATCTCGACTCAAGAACACTTCAGAAGCGCTCAGAAACAGATTCAGAAACGGAACTTTGAACAGAACTGACATGGAACAGACTGAAACAGAACAGAACACAGATTTCCACTTCAACACATTCTCTGAACAGACTTATCACACTTAACAGAACAGAAACAGCATCACTGATTTGTATTCACTCTGACTAAGTTCTCAAAAGTCTTATCAAAAGGGTATCTCGTATTTCTCTGAGTGAGCTCGCTAATTCTATGCAAAGCTCAAAGTCACAAACTGATCCTTTGTTACAGTACTGCCTTCAACATGTGCACAGGAACTTGGGGGCTTGAAACTTGGCCTCTACCTACTGTAACCAGCCTACTTATACTACAGGGGAATTAGAATTACAAACGTCGTGCAGTACCCAGACTCCTACATGCATAGCATGTTGCCACCGCAGCCTTACTGAGCATCCGAGTCAGACTTCCCAGTTTTAGTCTCATCTCTATAGTGAGCTCGCTAAACACGTGCCAAGAGGTGCTCTCCTGACACCCACGGGCTTGTTCTCTAGCGACTGACAGGTCTAGGTGCATGGAACTATCAGTCCTGGCATATGTCGTTCAAGACTTCTTTTCTTGGATTCACAGAAGCTTCTCATAGACATGGCAACAAGTGAGTCTTCGAACAATGGGACTCAGAACAATGGAACGTGGGCTCGCAGACTTTGGCCAAAGCCCATTGCCCAAGCTCGTGCCGGTGATATCTGTCATCTCACTTAAGGATTTCCCCAGATTTTCAGGTATGACATATCACACTTAGTGAGCGCGCTAAGTACTCTCAGTGTCAGTGCAATCTTCAAGGTTTTATCTAGCTCCTGCGAGCGTGCTTGTAAGTTAGAGCCTAAGGCATTGGGTATATGGTTTGGCCTTCTCATCATGCATGCCCATCAGGTACAGTGCTGTGACTAAGTCCTGTTTAGAATCCCATTGCTTCTTATGCCATAAGTTATATTCCATATCATTGCGCTGCATAGCATTAGTGTCAACATGTAGTTTTAGTCCACTCACTCACTATATCTCAGTATGCATGTAAAACACTTTAGATTGCAAAATTACACATGTAAATAGGCTGCAGTCGCAACAGTGGGCAGCAATCTTTGCTATTTTTGTGGCTTCCTCTTAGGCAAGGGTAAGACAGACTTTGGAAGTTGTCAGTTCTACACATGGTGATAAGAATCTTCAACCCAAAAATAAACCTAGAGATATGTACGAGTGACAGTGGTTTCAAACGGATTGACAGCATTGACTGGATCCCACTCCCATGCCTCAATAGCCTCACTCCAACGTTGAACATCTTGCTCAGGTAGAGATGCAGTGAACTCGGCATAGACAGCGCTATGCAAGATTCTGGCTGGGATGGCCTTCAGGATCCCTTTCAACAGAGTGGAGCCTGCCAAATGAATATAAGAAGTGGTGATCTGAACAGAGACGTCAAGACCTACCCATCAACACTGACTTCCTATAATTGTAGTTGCTGATATGGTTGTCCAGGGTGTCAAGATATTCTCCCAGTCCCATAACCTTCAAACTGGTGGCAAGCTGGTTCAGTCTACTCCAGCCACATTCAGGGGCCTCTCCATCAGTCAGCCCTACATAGGGTGTCTTGTTGAAGGAATACTTCACGTGGCAGCTGGGTATATAGGCTGGGAGATGAAACTTCAGAATTAGATAGATGAAATCGCCAGGGTCTTGATGTGGTGTCATCAAAGATGGATAGATTGCAATTTGTTCCCACAGTTTTTTAGACCACTGGCAATTGATATCGTATGAAACCACAATGCACTGCAGTGTTGACTGTTGCATTCGGGGGCAAAATATATAATCCATCTGGACTTGTCTTTTGGTCTCATTCAGTCTCAGTCGGCAACATAGATAAACTGGACTCACTCTTCACCATGGTCAAGTATTGTCACTGCTCCAGGTCCCTTCGCATCATGCCGAGCACAATCCACCATTGCAACCCTGCTCATTGCCAAGCCAGCACCATGTTTGGAAGTCACCAGTTTGATGGCCTGGTGGTCTCTACAATCACTAGGGTCATATGGTATGCACTTGCTGTATTCTGCAACATGCTTCCTAAAGCTTTCCTGCACAACAACAAAACCAGCTCCATTGACAAGGCTCAGATCTCGTGCTGTGTTTGAGACTACAAATTGGACAAGTCAAAAGTTGGCATTGATAGTGAGGAAGAGACTGTATTTCCATCTAAAAGGGTGATCAGGAGCACATCCACGTCAATACATTCAGTATTCACTTACAGATTCATGGTATCATTTTCCCAACCCTCCTCCAGGTTAATCCCAGACCAAGGACAAGCCAGGCATTTCACTGCCAATGATCCCACTGGAATCGGCAGCTTCCCAGGTGTCAAGCCTTTCAAATCATGTGGAGATTTGTCTAGCATACACTTGAGGAGCTTCAGATAGCACTATTCACGAACCATCCTCATGAATGCCTGGAACCGACTCTGCAAACACCAGTCAGGAAACTGAAACGCTGATGAACCTATAGACTCCCGTGGGCGGAAACACAAAACCTAGGTGTGGTATGTGCTAACAGACACGGAATCTGAAGGATGGTTCTAGCAAGTCTAGTCGGGGCACCTCTGTGCGGTGACTAAAGCCTCCTAAGTTTGGAAAGATAAAGAAATTTCTCTACTAGTAGCGTAGAGGACGGTAGCGAACTATAAAATTCGCAGGAAGGGAAGTAATTGGGAAAGGGATCCTAGAAGAGGCCCTAAAATGAATCAGTAAATGTACAGGGACTATACCTTGTTCCTGTTGCAACTCTAGCTGCGAGCACAACGAATAAGAGCTCTAAAGAGACTGTCCAAGTTCTAGCTGCGAACTCAGAGGCTGTAGCGAATTATTAAACTCATGTGGTAAGGTTGAATCAAAGTGATGAGGATCGGTCTGATACTCGACGAGACTTTCTCTGGCTGCAAGAAAGAGAAGGTGTTGATGGGAGGGATGAAAATGCTGTCTCCTAGCTGCGGAAGCAAGTGAATTTGTTTGCGAAGCAAAGCAATAAAAGAGTTTCCTAGTGGCAGGACTCCTAATTACTTTGCGTAGAAGAGAGGGATGGGTTGTAAGCACAAGTAACCGTTAAAGGTTCACCGTTGCTTAGAGAAATAAGGTTCGAGACGAAGTTCTAGCAGCAAAAATGTCTTTATTGCACTACTTCAAGGGTGTATGTTGTATGGTGTAGGTGTTAGGGATCGAAGGTAAGCGTAGAGAATAATCTGGGGTCTCCCTTGATTCCCCTATACATTTCTAAACTCGCGAACTTAAATACTCGCTACACTGGCTAAATAAGCTACCTTACTCTAGCACTACTATTATTATAGCATAGATTATTCAAGTACTTACTTAGCAAAGGTTGGTAAGTATGCACAGTTACTGCGCCTAAGGCTATACTAATGTTACCAAGAGTCTTCACTAATCAGCTTTCCAATACTTTTGATGATTAACTCTCTATGGCTGCGGCTGACTTGCCGTAGTTCTAACTACGTGACGCGTTTTGTAAGGCCGCACGTGGATAATTCATGACCGCAGGGATGTTTCACATGTGGTGGCAGTGCTAGTTCTAGACTGCGAGGCACAAAGTCCATGGGGAGAAGGGAAGGATCGATAGGGCCGATGCCAATGACATCATATGCGAATCACTAACTTCGCATGCTGAACACCAATTGACTTGGTTTAAATTGCATCTTGCTTGCAATCATTGAATTAGGGAAAGTCCGCTATAGGGACAAAGGTGATAAATTGTAGGTTGTGTCCGCGATTCCAGAGCGCACAGAGCCTAGAGGCTCATCAACGCAAAGCCAAAGGCATGACTTACTGGAGGTTGACATGTTCCTGTGTTGTCTGTGAGCTGGACAAGGGTGTGATAGAACTCGTACCCAGACACTTTCGATATAAATGACAGCAGGTGGAATACTTCCAGTGTTTGAAATGTCGTCACCATTCGGGACCAGAGGAGTTGTCACCAACAAGGGAGAGATTGCATACAATCGCAGTAGTCGACATGTATGGTTTGAATTCCTTTGAGATCCAGAACATGCAATTGGCCACAAAGTGGAGTGGGACAGCAAGTGTCCGGGTCATGACCCAAGGCCATCATCAGACCCAGTGCTCCAAGTGTGGTCCTCTTGAAGAAAGTTCCAGTCCATTCCTAATTACTGTGAGAATGCACATCATAAAAGTGGATAAAGGAATACCTGAATTCTATGCAGTGGATTGCCATAGTGTCGGCAGACCATACACTCGTCGCAGTACATGAAACATTCATTGCAGGAGGCACATCAGTAGAGGGTGACTTCCACTGCAGGAGTTTGACACTGAGCACATGAGAACCCAAACTGCCTAGGGTGTTCATCCTGAAACATCTCTTCGAGAAACTCTCATGTGAGTGGCAACCAATCCTGGAAGTGAGGATCATCCTGAGATATAGATTAGGAGGGCACAGCATGAGAGAGACGACCATACCCAGTGGACTTCTGCATCCTCAGTCGATGCCCTGGGATCCATTGCTTGATCCTCTTTCTCTCAGTCAGAGTCACTGTTTTCCTCTTCGAGTGTAGGATCATTGAGCCATGACAGATCTACTCCTGAAAATTCCTCGAGAACAGGATCATGCAATGCAGAACAAGCTTTGGATGGACTGGGAGGCACTTTGTGATAGGTAGTCATCGTTTGAAGCCTTGAGTGGCTGGTTGCATTGACATTATAATCTGTATGTCGTAGCCGCACAGGACATGGTGCAGTCACAGTTTCCTCAAGCTGATCTTCTGAGAATGAAACATTGGCCAAAATTCATGGTCGTTTGATTTTTCACATGTTTGGGAGCATAAAGGATGGTTTAGCTAAGCCTAATGACCTGACAGACCAAACACCACCAAACCAAAATGAGCAGCACAAAAGTACTTAGATATAATTGTAGGACCTAGAAAACATGTAGTAGTACTACTAGTCCTCATAAATGGTAGTAATCCCAGCCACTGTCATACTGGTAATAGGAACTTGGGCATCCAGCTCATCATACCCTGTAGCAGTAACCCATGCATCAACATCGATTCACTCCCACTCTGCAGGATTGACATCACTTCCTGATGGCAACACTGCTCACCAGTACAACAGCCTCGTCTTGGCTCTCATCTTTAACTTCAACCCGACTTTCTTCGCTTTCTTCTCTTGTTTGCCATCAGTCAAGAGGATATCATGGCCATCGTCCTCCCAAGCCAGAAGTGAAGTCGAATGGCTAACCTGAGAAGAGAGAGCACTTGCATCGTCATCATCATTGTTGCCTGATAAGGACTGATCTGCCGAATCCTCGCTAGTACTGGATGATGCTGAATCGTCGCTGACAGACTCCAGGATACTGCACATGAACTTATACATCGCAAGCTCATTTTTGGCGATTTGGCCACCCATAAGATCCAGCCTGGTCTCGATCCACTAAGACCAACAGTCAGTTGGATGCTAACATCAAGGTGGGATGACCATGCACTCGGTAGCACTCTTGTATGCTGGCTTGGTATTCCTTCACCCAGTGATTCATAACAGTTTCTGGGTACAATCACACCCATATGTCCATAAACCACTCCCAGAATTCGTCGGTCTCCTCATGCTCAATGGCATGCACATAGATGTCAAAGTGCTCTTTTAAGGTTTTTGCATAGAGCAGCTGAATAGCGCTTGAGGGATCCGTTTCTACACAGAGCAAAAGTGAGGATTGGTCGTATGTTTGGAAAGATATAACACCAGACATACCAGACGTGGTGGCAGACCCCAGACATTCTTGTCATTGTCATCGTCCATTGCAGTGAGAGGGAGGATAAGGGACCAACGCTTCAAAGCGGGGAGTTGGGAGACATTTGGGAAGCTCGTGGTTGCCATATATGGTCTGATGAGTTCTCCAATCTATGAGAAGGCTCAGAGAAGCCAAAGAGGGACATGTGGTAATGCTTGCTGCATTGAATGATCTGCAGCATTAGCGAGATCTATTCTTCAGTGAAATTTCAGGAGGGATTCGTGTGAGGTGTGTGTGCAAGAAAATGAGATGATGGTAAGAAAGGAAGAAAAAAGCGCAAGCATGTTGGGATATATCATATGGGCTTTGACATTACAGTAAATCAGGTAACTATAGCCAAGGAGGACATGGAGTAAGGCAAAATCCTACATCTGTTGGTATGCTAGTGTACCCTCATTGAACGCCGTCCTGAGCTCACTGATGCCAGATAGTGCTGAGCATAGGAGGTCCTGCAAGAGGTTGACCACTTCTTGAACTTGGCTACACAACTTCTCAGCAACCTTCCACAAGTCGGTACATCCCATTCGCCGATATATGCTAGTGCTGATAACATTGATACGAGTTTGCATTCTATTGAATGGCTCAAGGGCTTCCAATATCACTGCGCTCGGGTCGGTGACATGAGCCTCACAGGCATGCAAGCATACAGCAGCGGCTAGCATGGCCGGAGGTTGGTTGTTGAGATGTTGAGTCAGCCGCACCTGGTTTTTCTCAATGCTAGCTTTCCAATCATCCAGCATGGCTGTTTTCACAACAGATCTGGATAAATGAGTCAGGCATTAATACAGTAATCATGACTGAGTAATGCACAGGTAAGCAGCTGAGGGACAATGAGGTTGACATGGCTCCTTGGGAGTGACATGGCAGTGAGGTCATTCATGGTTATCTGAGGACAAAGGTGCATAGCATCTGCATGCTTTCCTGCAGACTACCTCGTGATTTCTGTGGAAGCAAAGCACATCAAGTTCAGTCATCTGTGGTTGATGGGGTAATCATATCTTTCATAGCATCCCTGCTGCACCAAGGCATGAGCACCAGCTTTTTCATCTGCTGTGTGGTACTTGCATGGACAACCCTGTGGCTGATGGGAAGGTAGGGCAGGTGAGGTGGTGTTTGGTGTATCCACAGTGTCAGGTACTGTGATGCTGGCAATCTCGGTAGTAGCAGTGACGAGGTCAGGATCTGTCATGGTCAGCAGTGAAGGGAAAATTACATGCTGAGCGAAGATGCCATGGCTGGTTTGCAGGGTCCAACCATAGTGGTTTCCACTGATATTAATTATATATTGAGTTTGGAGGACCTCTGGAACAGAATTTAGCTGCATAAATATCATCATCTGACCTTTAGCATCCCTAACGAACAATTAGTTGCAGAGGGAGGACCTGCGAAGATGTGAGATGAGGGTCAACAAGATAGAGCAAGCACTCATATAGCGATCACTAGTGGTAATCATCATCCATTCGTCTAATGACTTTATACTGATTTAAATTTGTTTGGGCAGTTGGACGGGATCATCTTCATGTACCATTGCCCAACTCATATGCAACGTTTTCAGGCTCATTTTGCACTGGTCCTAGGATTCCAATCTAAGATTTTCTCATAAATAAGACCTGGGGAGGGTAGATTTTGGGTGTCAGAGAGGGTCTGACCAGGATTTGCTGGGCACGTTGTTCAGTCGGCTGCTGAGATTGGGTCACTAAGTTCATTGGTAGGTGCGGTTGGCCCGTCTTTGGAGATTTTGATTGGATGACTACAAATAAGAGTGTAGATACTACAAGCAGGACAGATAGAATACATGATGGGGGTTATGAGTATGGTAGATAGTCATCGCTCCCACAGAACTCCAGGCCCTCTCTACGGCTTCACCATCAGTGTCTCCGTGAGGGTACAGGTAACTACCATAGTATCCATGCTTGTGCGTATGTGTAAAGTGGTGCATCTTGATTCGGAAGTTGGTGTCAAGAGTACTAAGGAGTGAGCACTCAAACAGGGGGTACTGCGGTCTGTATTCAGCATCAGGGGCATGAATGACGCTGTGTCACTGGCAGGTACTCACATTTTGTACAATTGCATAGAGGGGTGATGCCACTGGACCATAGCAAGGGCAGCAGCTCTAAAAAGACATTAGTATATTGACCATGTGGCATGCGGTAATTCACAACTTACAAGTCATTTTCATCAACGTTGACAATACGTGCCATGGCAAATGATTGTGCTTGGGAGTCAATGGGAGTTTTCCCATGGTTTATATTCTTATTTGATTCTTATACGGTAGTTTCTGAACTTCTGAGCTGCAACTGTACAGTTTCAATCCAAGCCACCAGATACTTTGGCCATAACTTTGGCTGTGCTGCTAATACCTTGGACTGAATGTGTGCTGTGGAAGCATTTCATTTAGTTCATATTGTAAGCTGCAGAGGTATTTTTTTTGGTGTGACTGGTATTCCACAGCACTGCAGCAGTTTTTTAAAGGTATAATCACAGTATATATTTTGGGTGGCTAGCTAAATCTAACTATGATACTAGAGATATTTTTTTTTTGGCACAGTTTTATATCAGAATATCACAACAAACAAGTCAATAACAGCACGAAAGGAAAGCAGATGGGAACATGAGATGAGAGCTAAGATAAGTCCAAGAAAAAAAGTGGCGACCTCAAAGAACACAGACTTTGCCCTGGCTGAGTGCCATCTGGAATGCCTCCTTGGCCTCTGCATGCGTCTTATACTTGCGATGGCATGCATGTGCAACACCAGACACCAAGGGCTGAATGACTTCCCTGTGATGTCTGTCAGTTAGATTCAAACAGCAAAGAGACTGACATACCAATTGAAGAATATATCAACCTCATGGCCCGCAGTAACGACATACCATGCTTCACTGGACTGCCCAACAGTGGGATTGAATGCACCACAGTGTGAACAATGGAAGCCAGAGTGGACTTGCACTGGTGGCTGTTGGGTAGGAGGGACATGAGAGGATGACAACCATCTGCCTGGCTGCATAGATGGCAGGAGGGGGATTCTAGTGAATGGATGCAACACCACACCAGGCATGTTGGAGGAAGCACCGGAGGTTACTAGTAGGAATGAGAATTAGTATCACTCTGCACTAACAGGCATAATTGGGAGACTTACCTGGAGCTTGGGCAAGGGAGGGACTGGTGACAGTGGAACCAGCGACGGCTCCCTGAGTTGACTCAGCAACAGGAGCAGGAGCCGGTTCACCCTCTGGCTCTCCAGGAGCAGAGGTGGATGCAGGGGTGGATGTGCTGGCATTGTTGGCTGAAGAAAAGTCAGTCAAGGTGGTAATGCAGGTGAAAAAAAGACTGACTGTTCAAATTAAGCACATTAAGCACCTCTAAAAGCGCCACCAGGGCCTGAGGAGTAAGGTTAGGCTGCGATTGCTGGGGCATTTTCAGGGTCGAGTGATGGTATCAATCAAGGGATGAAAAGCTCCCATAAGATGATTACTGCCTTTTAAATAGCCTCCACAGTAATTTGCTAGTATTTGTAGCGAAATTAAGATTCAAATGAACGAGCATAGTCCTGGCTTCTCAGCTGGTGCATCAGCAGCAGAGAACCCACTGGTCAACTGTACAGTTGCTGTGGCTTTTCCCCCTACATGGAGGTATAGCATCACTGTTCTTACAGTAATTTCAAAGACGGATGGTGATTTCAAAGACAGTAATTATGTTATTGGTTATTTTAAAAGCTTCTGCTGATGTTCTTTTTTAGATGGCAACACTAGGCTTGCCTGCATCACTGCCACCACCAGGTCCCACTGCATCGCCGCCACCAGTCCCTGTCGAGCAGAAGAAACCTGGGCCGAAACCTTGGGCGACACCTGAGCAGTGGACATTTCTAGAGGGGGGAGTGCCTGAATATCATACCACCCAGTCAGCCAAAGGGAAGAATGCGGCAATTGCTAGTTTCATAAAAGACTTTATGCCCAGATTTTGGCTTGAGTTTCCGCTGGAGGGTGCCAGATCTAAGAATGGTGATATCAAGGTTAGTCGAATTACCTTGTTTACTGTGACCGGCTTGACAGACTTGAAGCTAGCATGTGAGAGAATGGTTTCAAAACCACAGGTCTGCCAAAAAGGTCAAGAATGCTGCTCGCATTGCTGGCATCTTTGTGAAGCCCAGGACTCACGCGTTAAAGGTGGAAGAGGTGTATTCATGCAATTACTATGTCGATCGTGTCAAACTGCTGGTGGATCAGAGGAAAGTTGGTATTAGCAGTCGAGGTGAGGTACTTAAATTGATTAAAGATATGACCAAAGAGGTGTTTGAGGTGGAGAGCGAGGTGATTCGGAACCAGGTGTTGGAATGGACAAAGGAGCAGGTTCCATTGTCAGTCATGGAGGATGGTCCCATCACTCCAGAAATGTTTGCTGCATATGTTTGACATCCTATCACCCACATATTTTGTCTAAATAAGAATTATAGTGCGATTGCTGCAGCTCCTGATCAAATAAAGACTTTTATGATGGCACTCTCTAAAGCGACAGGGTGCGCAATGATGATGATATTTGGAGGACCTGACCCTTGGGAAAACGGCAAGATCTCAACATATGGGTATGTCTGTGGCTTACACAACTAGTTCTTGCAAGCATTGCTGATGTAGAATTCAGTTTTCATGCAGGAGAGGATGAGCATGGAAGAACCTTTGGCCAGGTCTTTCCTAAGTTCAAGGAGACATATCTAATGCTGTTTACAAGGTTCCTTCAGCAGGTGTATCATACATGATTACATAAATGAGCCTGGCATTAATTGACACTGCCATGACAGCCACAGATGTCTGTTTGGCCTGAGCTCTTCAAACAGATGGTGACTTGGCAGGCCCATCTCAGTCAGTCAAAGATGCTGTAGATGTTGAGATGGATGTTGGGGAGACCAGGCAGCAAAAGCTAGACGAAGAGAAGATCATGGAGAATGCAGAACCAGATGACGACATCGACAAAGAGAGCCATGATACTGGTAATAACATTGATGTCAGTGTCCCAGCTGGCAAAGAACTCAGTGCTTCCGATTCACTGCTTTCACTGTCACCATCGTCACCTGTACCATCCACTGAAGTCAAGGCCCAGCCTCCTTCACAAGTTACAATGCCCAATTCTCACATCAATGGAGACGACTCTCACCAAGCCAGTGAGGAGGAGAAAATTGAAGAAGAGAACTGTGCTCGCTCTGCGGAACCACTAGACAAAGTTCCCTCAGACAAACAGCCATCAGAGACGAGGACATCAGAACCTGCCACTGCTGCTTCTATTCAGACTGAACTCGAAGAACCCCAGCCAACTGGCACGAAAACTTGTAAGTGCCAAGGCACCTGGGTCAAGGATGGTCTTACAGTGACACAGGCCAAAAGGGTTCATTCAGGCCCAGCACCAAAGGAAATTCTTATGCTTGCTGAGTGTGCAGAGCTTGAGGGAGGGACAATAGCTGTACCCAAGGTTCCTAAACGTAGAGCCAGGAAGACATAGCTAGTTGAACATAATGTAGTGTTGTGTAATAGATGAAGTTGGTCTTGAAAATCTGAGTGTGATTCCCTCGGACTTATTAAGCAGTTAGAAGTTTGGTGTAACAGTGGCTACTCATGATGACTGAAGAGCAGTGTTGCCAAGTTCAAAGTCTTTGGATTGGGGTGAGTGAGAGTGAACGCTGATTCGAGGCGACTGCCAAGGCAGAAGCAAAATTGGGCAGGACTTTTTTAAGAAATGTTTTCACAATGAAGACATGAGAATGAGAATATGAACCAGGGAATGCGAATGGGGATCAGGGAAAACCTCCAAAAACATATCAAGGCTAGGGAGGGGAGGGCATGACATGCAAAGGATTTAAAAATAGTGCTCACACTGAAGGGTAGCATGAGATTTGCAGTAGGGGATGACATGACAGGTGAGGGAGCCCATAAATAGTGCTAATGTTCGATAGTAGTGATGGATTCTATATTTACCAGGTAAGGAACAGCTTCAGGAGAAAAACAGACTAAAAATACCTGATCTAGGGGTAACATCTAAAATTATCAGACTGAAATCAGGTATGGATCATGGACAAACATTAACGGTATAATCTATTCCATCAAATGATTCATGCAGACTATTTTTGGTCTGCATAGCAAGCACAGGAGTGTGGGGGAGCGCCACAAGAGCCCAAGCATGCCCAACCCGATGCTGGCCTCACTGCTGGTCTCAATTAATTAGATGTTGACTTGTTACGGTTTATTCTTTTCTTTTTCTTTTCTTACGTATTCACGCTTACTCTATGTTGCGATTCTGATTGGACATTCTCACAGTACTATTTTTAGTCTACGTGACATGTATTTAAGTAGAGCCTCAGCTGGTTTAAACCCCAGCTTCGGCTAAGGTTTAATCTACCTAACATCGGACTCCGTTCTTCGCGACTATCTAAGTTCGCTCCTGACTCCGTTCTTCGCCTTTGACCTCCCAGTGTATCGTCCACCGAAGTGCGAGTGGCGATCCTTGGTTGATCTAAGTCGATTAGAGTTAGTGGCTAACATTTAGCCGAAGCTCGACCAAACTTGCTCAACGTCACTTCCGAGAAAGAGCGTTGCCCAAGTTATTCTACAGACAATTCCCTCCCGCTTGGCCAGAGAGGTCACCACCGTGCGTTCGAAAGGACAACCTCGTGGTTGTTAGTGTACCGTGGGTGGACCAACGGAAAAGCACCTTTTCCAAAATTCAGCCGATACACTTCCTTGTCGCAGTAGTCCTTTGGATTACACCCTTCGACTTACTGCTTCAGGCTGCCGTCATCGCCTGGATAATTCCCTACATTATCAACGACCCTATCTTTGCAGTTCTAGTAACTGTTCTCCTTACCCTTGCCCTCGTCCGAGTTTGTATCGCCGCACCACTTCTAGCAGGACTGCTAGTCGCCTTGTACGGCGCATACGTACCTCTTGTCTGAGGCACCACGAACCTCCTCAATCTATCCCTGAAGTTAGCTTCACTGTTAGCGGTCGTACTGCTAACCCTGACTGACCCTTCCTTTGACAACGACGACTCACCGTTGATGACCGGTTCCAACTACGAAACCGACCTCAACCTGATCATCGCCACCCTCGCCGCTCTCACTATTCTCGCTCTAACCGTCGCATGGTCCATCCTTACCGCCGGCCCTCTCAAAAGATAAGCCCACAGACTGATGCCCTTATCCGACGCCATTCCTATAATCTCCACCGTTTTTATAACCTTTTTCTTGTTCACCTCCTTGTATTACGTCCAACGGTGCTGCCGCCAACAAAGACGAGTACGAGCACAACTCCCGTTCCATTACATACCGACAACGCCGGCCTATCCGCCGCCAATAATCTTCATCCCCGTGGCCTCGCAACAAACTCTTCACGATGGCCGACCCATCACACCCAGAGGACCTGGAGGGTCCCTTTACACATCGTCGCGATCCAACTCGGGATCCTCAGAATCGAGCACCGACTCCTACAGAAGCGCTACCGAGTCAGACGACTCCGTCGACATCACCGATACCCGGGGGGTACTCCTCCACCGAGGAGACTCGCCCTTACCAGGCCTCTTCGACGTCTCTCCAGTCGAAGGCGAGTCAAGCACCGACGGAGCCTGAAGACAAGGCACCAGGCATCTGGTCACGGGCGAAGAAAGCCCTGATACCGAGTTCGAAGGCGACGAGCTCACCGACCTCGAGAGAATCCGACTCGAAAACCTCCTCGGTGACCTCTACCCGAATGAGGAGGAAGATGCCACCTATACCGGAGACAACTGGAGCGGGCGCTCCCAGAATAGGTGGACTGACGCAGAGTGGGGAAGTGAGAAGAGAAGATATGGAAAAGGGAAAGCCCGAGATGACCTCGAAGAAGATCCCGGAGAGCTTAGCCTCGGAGCCTCCGCGGCTACCACCCGTCCAATTGACCCACACTTTGTTCCAGAGTCCTGGCCAGTCCATAGGGGACCACCAGTCGCCTGGTACCCCCACTCCAGTTGGGTCTACGCAGACCCAGGGGAAGAAACTGTTGTGGCCGGAGACTCGACCGAGTCAGAGTCCGACCAGGTCTCTGAAAGGACCGAGACCCCTCCGCTCACTCCCTCCGTCTCTGCGCACGAGCCGACGAATGGGGAGCTTTGGAACGAATACCCCGACTATGACTCCGAGGAACTTGGAACAATTACCGTTTCCGAGCGACTCGCCGGAGTCTCCAACTGGGAGCCGTCGGTCCCGTCGAGAGCCTTCGCTGACCCCGTCCCTCTCTCTCAGCATCCGTGGCCGCTCCTTTATCACACGTACGTCAAGTCCCTCCGAGTCCCTCGAGCTGCCAGGCAATCCCCAGAAATCGAGGCCAGAATGGAGCGAGGAAGAGCGCATGATGCACGCATCCGCAGAGCAGAAGAGGATGCCCTCCAAGGACCCGGAGGATGGTGGGACCTACCCCTCGAACCCGACGCCACCAACGCCGAGGTCGACAATAGGATACGTGCCGCCGCCGTCCGATATACCGGAGCCACCCGTCGAGCAGGCACCGATTTGGAGGCCCGAAGAAGAGCCTGGAATTCCTACCAGGCCGAAATCAGTGACCCCAACTCCGACATCGGGCGATGGAGGAGGAACCGAGAGATCGACCGCCTCGCCCGAGAGAGGCAGGCGGCAGAGGATGCCAAGCCGCCCCCCGAATCAGGCCCTCGAACCGACAGTGATGGCGGCGATAAAGGCGGTTCTTCTTAATGGACCAGTCCCGAGGCCTGCCATCTTCGACCTCCTCCCGTGGCATGGCCTCTACGAAATCATGATGGAGGATATGGAAAAGGACCCGCAATGGTTGTTTATGGAAGCAGGGGAGGATTATCGACACGCCAAACGAATGGGCGATGTCTACCTCATGAAAAATATCTTGGACGTGGAAACCTGGCATCGGGCGGCTCACGTATGGAACGAAGTCCACCCGGGAGACAGGCGTCCAGGGTGTGAACTGTACCGAAGGCCTCAACCCATGCCGAATCCCCTAGAGCAGGAGGATTTCTTTGGCCCTGGCCCCTTTGCGGGAGCAGGGGGAGACGATGATGATGACTATGCGGATGCGGGTGCAGGGCCCTCACGAACGGATAAAGGAAAAGAATCCATGGTCCCGCCAATGCCCCCGTCAAAACCACCGCGATATCCGGATCCCGTGGGATACCCGCCTCCAGGAGAAAACCGAAATCTGCGGTCACTTTCGCGACCACCCAAGCCGCCAGCACCTCCCCACGTCCCGTCGCCACCGGACCCAATTCCTCCATGGCAACTGGCACCCGGAGCGGTGAACAATCCCTGGAATGACGTCAAACCCAAGCTGGTGACCCAGCCCGAGTACTTCACCGGGGTTTCTTCGGACATCACGCGGTTCCTGCATCACTGTGAGGTATACTTTGCTGTATTCCCCATGTACTACACGATGAACGACCAGGGGCATAACCCCTATCGTATCACGTTCGCACAGGGGTATCTACGAGGGGACGCCCAGCAGTGGTGGGTCGATCAGTACTATCGGTATCGAGACCCGCAGGGTCATTGGAGATTCCCCACCTGGGCAGAGTTCTCCGACGACCTCACGCGCGAATTCCGCGAGGTAGCAGAATTAACGATATGGAAGGCCGAGTGGAAGAAGATCCGTCAATCGGACTTCAAATCCGCAGTAGAGTTCTTCGCAAAGTTCGAACGGCTGGCGCACAAGTGCGAGGAGTTCGGGGACGAGAAGCAGATGTTCGAAGCAGTCGAAGCGGCGATAAGGCCGACGGTGCATAATACGGTTATGCATGGGGACAACGAGCGCCCCACAACCTACGCAGAATGGAAGGCGCGCGTCTTGAGGATAGACGCCAACTACCGATACGGAGTGGCCCAGGGGTTGGGCAGTAAGTCCTCCTCGAACCAAAGCGGTTCGGGTCGAGGCAATCAATCAGCACAGAAGGGAGGCGGACAAGGATCCAGTGGCGATAAGAAGGACGCCACGGGAACGACCTATGGGGGTGCTGGGCAGCCGATGGAGATAGACAAGTTGCGAAGCAACAAGCGGTGCTTCAAATGCGGAAATACCGGGTGGAGCCGGGACCATAAATGCCCGACGGACAAGTCCAAGTGGCTTCCCATCAAACTCCCACCTCGTAAAAAGCCCAACATCCAGCGCCTACGACAACTACTCGCCGAGGCCGAGAAGGAAGAGTTGGGAAAGGACACGAAGGTTGAGGAGGTCAAGGACGAGGAGAAGTCGTCAAAAGACCAGCCGGCGTCGAAATAAGCGATTCGACGGCATCGGCAAAGGACTTAGTTTCTATTGGTGCATGCTCATGTACTTCTAGTCGGACTTATACTACGTATGTAGGTACCCCGTATGATCAATATACCAATGTTTTCGCCACGTTACCTATAGAAGAAACTAAGGATGAAGAATCGCAAACCGCCAACGGCGTAGGAGGGGATTTCCGCCACTCCGCGCAGCCTGCGCTCAGTACTGAACCCCTAGGGGCTGTCCGAGCTCAGGAACCCCCGGCTCACCACACAGGGAAAGCCCCTCGAGGGCGGAGCCCCCTAGGTCGAGTCTCGACTGCACCCTTGACGAAGGGAGGTCACCCCGGAGTGGGAGAAAGGTCGACAACCCAGCCTGCTGGGCCTGCGTCCTCATTTGTGGGGCCGTCTGTTCTAGCAGGATGCGTCGGAAAAGCAGCTGAGGCGGTGAATTCAGACGACCACCCTCACCCAGTAGCCCTTACATCGGCAAACAGTGAGGACCTTTCGAACGAGCCAATATGTGTGCCCCCGCGAAGGGTTACCTGAAGTACCACCGGGTCCAGGAAGAGCCGTAAGCATAGAACCGACGTGGAGGTTACAACGCCACGCACAAGTGCCCATGGCCAGGGCCGAACACAGGGCAGCGAGCCCTCCTCCACCACCTCGATTACCAAAGGTGCCCAAGTGCCGCCTCGGGACCTTTCTCGTCCCGGTGACCAAATGCCACTTCGAGGGAAGACCCCTTCGGTCTCATTGGAAGAGGTAGAAGATGAAGAAGCCCACCTACGGTCCGACATCCCGGTCGCACCTCCAAAGCAGGCGCCTTCCCCCGCGTTCTCACTCTCCGTGACCCCTGCCAATAAGAAGATCATCGCGGAAATGTACTACAAGCCGCATGGCATCCTATGGACTCGCCGGGCGCTACGTATTGCACCAGGGGACGCAGCGGCTCGAGCCGTCCTCAACGGGTGGATCCATCCCCGACGTCGGGGAGAGGTCACCGACAAGTTGTGCCATCAGCTAGAGGAGCAGACAGAGACGGCCACCCAGGCCAGGGAAAGGTGGCAGTGGATGGAGGACTTGCAGAAACCACCCATGTACATACGGGGAAGGAAGGGGCGTAACGTCTCCATAAAAGTACAATTAGAGACGCTTGACACCAGGGAGACACACAGCGTGAGCGCCCTAGTTGACAGTGGGGCCACCGGTAGTTCGATCGACCGCACTTGGGCCCAGGCCCATAACCTCAACCTAAAGAAAGCGGCCCGACCCGTCCCGGTCTATAATGCCGACGGCACTCGCAACAAAGGAGGGGATATCACCGAATATGCCGAAGTGCGGTTACGCATAGGAGACCACGTGGAACGGATCGAACTAGCCGTAGTCGATCTAGGCACCACCCCTCTATTCCTAGGGCACGACTGGTTGCAACGTCATAACCCGCTCATTGACTGGGACACCGGAGCAGTTACCTTGGCCCGATGCACGTGCAGGAAAATCCCCTTTTCCCTCCCCGACACCGACCCCTCGGCGCGCTGGGACGAGTACGAGGAAGGGGATACCATTCTGGTAATAGATTTTGAAGAAGCCTTCCACGTACGAGCCATGGGGACCAGGGCCAATGAGCTGGCAGCCCAAGCAAATGCCAAAAAGATCGCCAAGTCCTTTGAAGAGATAGTACCTGAAGAGTATCAAGAGTTCAAGGATATCTTCGATAAAGAAAACTTCGACGAATTGCCCCCTCGAAAACCATGGGATCATGCCATCGAGTTGATCCCCAATGCTAACGCCAACTTAGACTGTAAAGTCTACCCTCTCAACCACGCCGAACAGGAGGAGTTAGACAAGTTCCTCGACGAGAACTTGTCTACCGGCTGAATTCAGCCCTCGAAGTCCCCTATGGCTTCACCATTTTTCTTTGTCAAAAAGAAAGATGGCAGATTGCGCCCGGTCCAAGACTACCGCAAACTAAACGAGATGACCATCAAGAACCGTTATCCGTTACCGCTCATCGGGGAGTTGATGGACAGGCTGAAAAAGGCCAAGTACTTCACTAAGCTGGACGTACGTTGGGGTTACAACAACGTGAGGATTAAACAAGGAGACGAGTGGAAAGCCGCTTTTCGCACCAACCGAGGACTCTACGAACCCTTGGTTATGTTCTTTGGACTCACCAATTCCCCCGCGACTTTCCAATGGATGATGAATGACATCTTTAAAGACCTCATAGCGGCGGGAGAGGTATCAGTGTACTTGGATGACATCCTCATCGCCTCCAAAACCAAAGCGGAGCATCGACATATCGTGCGAAGGGTACTCCAGATTCTTCGTGAGAACCGACTCTTCCTCAAGGCGGAGAAGTGCGAGTTCGAGGTGGAAGAGACGGAATACCTAGGGGTGATTATCAGCGAAGGGAAGATCCGTATGGACCCGGTGAAGATTGCAGGGCTTCTGGACTGGCCAGTCCCCCGCCGGAAACAAGAGCTGCAGTCCTTCTTAGGATTTTGCAACTTCTACCGACGCTTTATCCGGGACTATAGCAAGCACGTCAAGCCGCTAACAGCCCTCACTGGGAAACAAGAATGGCAGTGGGGAGAGGCTCAACAGAAGGCATTTGACAAGCTTAAAGAGTTGTTCCGTGAGGACGTGGTACTAGCCATCCCCCTGGACCAAGGACGGTTTAGAGTGGAGGCAGACTCCAGCAAAGGAGCGGTAGGGGCGGTACTTTCCCACTGGCAAGATGAGAAGTGGCGACCGGTGGCCTTCCTCTCCAAAGCGCTCTCCGTCACCGAACGTAATTATGAGATCTACGACAAGGAGCTCCTGGCCATCATGATCGCCCTCGAAGAATGGCGCCAATACCTCATGGGAGCAAGAGAAGATTTCGAGATCTGGACGGACCATTCCAATCTCCAGTACTTCCGCAAACCCCAGAAGCTCAACCGACGACAAGCTCGGTGGGTGACAGAACTAGCGGAGTACCAGTTCACGCTGCATCACAAACCCGGGGCCCAAAATCGTAAAGCAGATCTCTTGTCAAGAAGGGCAGACCACGACCAGGGCAAGGAAGACAATCGGGACGTCGTGGTCCTAAAGGCTGAGCACTTTAGGGCCCTGGTGATGCCAACCGCGGAGGAATTGCACGAAAGGATCAGGGTTGCTACACATGATCCCCGCCATTGGGACAGGGGAATCTCTGATTCCCTTAATCATGAAAAGGAAGTTTCACACGAGCAGGGCCTGTTATGGTACGATGGGCGCATTTATGTACCGGTGGATCGGGACCTACGAGGACAGATCATTGCTCTCAAGCACAATCATATCACGGCAGGGCACCCAGGGATTGAGAAGACCAAGGAACTGGTACTTCGCGATTACTGGTGGCCATGCATGTGAAGAGATGTAGAGACCTATGTGAAGGGCTGTGAAGTCTGCCAACGAACCAAGGCAGACCGCCATCCTAGGAAGGCCCCCCTTCATCCAAATGAAGTACCGGTACGACCTTGGACCCACATCTCCGTCGATATGATCACCAAACTCCCGAACTCCAAAGGGTTCAACTCAATCCTTGTCATAGTAGACCGCTTCTCTAAAGCAATTATCCCCATCGCCTGCACGGAAGAGCTTACCTCCCTCGGCTTTGCCAAAATCTTGAGGGATTACGTCTATGTACCCTATGGCGTTATGCCCGAGAAGGTGATTTCTGACCGGGGATCGGTATTCGTTTCCAAGTTCATGAAGGAATTTTATCGACTCCTTCACGTGGAAGGAAACCCCTCCACGGCGTACCACCCTCAGACAGACGGGCAAACTGAGAGGGTCAATCAAGAGATCGAAAAGTACCTCAGGATGTTCGTCAACGGGAGACAGGATGACTGGAGCGAGTGGCTCCCGCTGGCCGCTTTCACGCATAATAATCGTCAACACTCATCGACAGGATATTCCCCATACAAGGTCATCTTCGGAAGGGATGGGGAGGTCATCAAAAAACCCCAACGAGTGACCGCAGTGCCGGCGGCAGGACGAATGGTAGAGGAAATCGAAAAAGCACAAGACGAGGCAAAGAAGTCATTGGAGAAAGCGGCGGAGTCGATGAAGAAAGCCTATGACAAACACAAGGCGGCCGCAATTCAATACCAGGTTGGAGACAAAGTATGGCTCGATGCAACCAATCTTCATCTCCCGCGTCCGACCAAGAAACTGGGTGATCGACGGGTTGGCCCCTTCGCTATTATAGCTAAAAAGGGAGCCTCTGCGTATGAATTAAAGCTGCCGACGGGCTGGAAAATCCATAACCGCTTCAACGAGTCTTTGCTGACCCCTTACATCGCCCCCTCATTTTCCAACCAACCACGTCCCGAAAGGCCACCACCAGAATTGATCGAGGACGAGGAAGAGTATGAGATCGAGGAGATAGTGGAACAAAGGGACAAAACAGTTGGGCGTGGACGCCATCGGCGAACGATAACCGAATACCTCGTAAGGTGGAAAGGTTATCCGATGGAGGAGAATTCGTGGGTGAAGCGGTCGAACATGGCCAATGCAGAAGAGCTAGTCAACGAATACGAGGCTCGTATCCAACGAATTCAATGGGAGGTCGACAAATATGGAAAGACGGTCGGGAGAGATACGAAAATACCCCCTAATGCTGGGATGGTATATCATGATCCAGACACCCCTTGCATAACCGATATCGAAACCGTTTACTCCTCCGAGTGTACCAACCCCAGGCACTCGGACACCCAAGAGGATTCTTATCCCTCTTCAGTCTCTTCGTATTATAATCGACTTGAAGTCACTGAGGCTCAAGCAGAGGGGACAAATGAACACGAAGAGGAGTCCGAAACCAACATCAAATGTCTCCAGCGTGTACACGAAAACTGGGACTTCGACTCAGACAACGACGACGATGACGCTTTATCCTTCTACAGTGAATCTGCACAGAGCGGAGAGGAGAGCGTAGGCTCATTCGGGACGAATGAGTCTTAGAGAGGGGGTAATGTTACGGTTTATTCTTTTCTTTTTCTTTTCTTACGTATTCATGCTTACTCTATGTTGCGATTCTGATCGGACATTCTCACAGTACTATTTTTAGTCTACGTGACATGTATTTAAGTAGAGCCTCAGCTGGTTTAAACCCCAGCTTCGGCTAAGGTTTAATCTACCTAACATCGAACTCCGTTCTTCGCCTTTGACCTCCCAGTGTATCGTCCACCGAAGTGCGAGTGGCGATCCTTGGTTGATCTAAGTCGATTAGAGTTAGTGGCTAACATGACTACAATGGGAGGGTTTGATACATTAAGGCATGCTCTGCTGCCGCAGTCCTTTAATTGATTGTAAAGGGATTAATGCCTGTGTGCTCTGCGATTACTGTCTCTGAGCCTGCAGGCATATCTGAATCATAGAAGAAATGGTGCTCATCCCATGGAAAGGACACCTAGTGAGGGTACCTCCTCCTGAGAGAAATCTCTCAACACATAACTTGCAGTTCTGTATTCTGCACCTGGAGACAATGAGTGGGCATAAAATGCAGAATCCAACCTATATTCTTGCTTGTTGACTTGGGTGGTAGGCTTTGTGCTCATTATGTCTAGCACTGGGAAGCTAATGATTTGATCAGACAATTGACATCAAGGAAAGAATGCTGGTGATGACTTATCGAGGTGCAAGCACCTATAGCTGCTACTTTGATGCATCAAACACCATTAGTTGACAGTTAATTGTGATACATCAGGAGTGTCAGTTTACATCCAGCCTATATACAGTAATTCCATCAGGATGACAAAGTGGCTTAGTAAGCTTCTCAATCTGTGTCAATGATGGCATCATTAGAAAAGAGGGCAATTCCGGGAATTGAACCCAGGACCTCAAAAATAAATCCAATAATATCATATGAATTTTTCAAGCAAGCATGCTAAGCACTACACCATACTAGTATTATATATATATGTCTTTTCATCTCTATATATACTCTTCCTCCCTTTTATGACCTCATATTGATACCCTCCCTTTGCTCCACTCTGGTGCGCTCTTTTGCCTTTTTAGGCTCCCCAAATCAGCCCATCAATTTTCGCTGGATCCAGTGGCAGTGCCACATTTTTAATACCCAAAATAGGAGCTATTTTCCAGTCAAAACAGCTATTTGGGCTATTCTCAGGCTACTGGCTGGGCCAGGGGATGGCACTATAATCTGTATAGACATAAACAACATAAAATAGAGCCCTCTAATGATACATAGGAGCTCTGGATAGTGGGATAAAAGGGTAATATAATGAAAATCGCATAAATATTCACTTTTGGGGGCTGCTGCATGCATTGGATCAGCTGGAGGACTTTACCAATCGATTCCCTGACCTTGAAAACACCCCAGAAATAATGATATTACAGTTTAGGAGGAGCACATGTAATAAATCCTATTTCTGGGCTTCAGACCACTTCAGAATTTTGTCTATTGTGTTTATTGACCTAAATAACACTCAAATGACTCCACAGGACAAAGGAAACCATCAGAAATACATGATAAAAAGAGTAATAGGGGGATGGAGGAGACATATCTTATATTTCGCATTTCTAATAGTTAGGGAGGGTATTCTTGTTATATAACAGACTATATATATTGTACAATGGTGTGTACGAAGCCCTATGGATATCTGAAATGTATTGAATGAGATATGAGCAGATCATTCTGTAAAACAGAAGGAGCACATCCTATATTTTGATGTTCTGCTCATTCTATGGCCTGGGGATCATCAGACTCAGATTCCTTGACCCAAAAAACAGTAGGGCCACCTATCATCCATAGGAGCCATTTTACCCAGATAACACATACAGCCATATGTAGCTACAGGACAATATAAGTGACAAATGAGAGAACATCTTGTATTTCAGAGTTTGAACATCAAAATATAGGATGTGCTCCTCCTGTTTTACAGAATGATCTGCTCATATCTCATTCAATACATTTCAGATATCCATAGGGCTTCGTACACACCATTGTACAATATATATAGTCTGTTATATAACAAGAATACCCTCCCTAACTATTAGAAATGCGAAATATAAGATATGTCTCCTCCATCCCCCTATTACTCTTTTTATCATGTATTTCTGATGGTTTCCTTTGTCCTGTGGAGTCATTTGAGTGTTATTTAGGTCAATAAACACAATAGACAAAATTCTGAAGTGGTCTGAAGCCCAGAAATAGGATTTATTACATGTGCTCCTCCTAAACTGTAATATCATTATTTCTGGGGTGTTTTCAAGGTCAGGGAATCGATTGGTAAAGTCCTCCAGCTGATCCAATGCATGCAGCAGCCCCCAAAAGTGAATATTTATGCGATTTTCATTATATTACCCTTTTATCCCACTATCCAGAGCTCCTATGTATCATTAGAGGGCTCTATTTTATGTTGTTTATGTCTATACAGATTATAGTGCCATCCCCTGGCCCAGCCAGTAGCCTGAGAATAGCCCAAATAGCTGTTTTGACTGGAAAATAGCTCCTATTTTGGGTATTAAAAATGTGGCACTGCCACTGGATCCAGCGAAAATTGATGGGCTGATTTGGGGAGCCTAAAAAGGCAAAAGAGCGCACCAGAGTGGAGCAAAGGGAGGGTATCAATATGAGGTCATAAAAGGGAGGAAGAGTATATATAGAGATGAAAAGACATATATATATAATACTAGTATGGTGTAGTGCTTAGCATGCTTGCTTGAAAAATTCATATGATATTATTGGATTTATTTTTGAGGTCCTGGGTTCAATTCCCGGAATTGCCCTCTTTTCTAATGATGCCATCATTGACACAGATTGAGAAGCTTACTAAGCCACTTTGTCATCCTGATGGAATTACTGTATATAGGCTGGATGTAAACTGACACTCCTGATGTATCACAATTAATTGTCACCTAACACCTTTCAAACAGAAATCTAGCAGCCCAGGCTGGTGTAAGGATTTGTCCTTTTGATCTAGTACCTGCCTTGATGAGTACAGACATCACCTGCATAGCACCGATGCAGAGGACTACCATTCTTGGTCTGATAATCTCTTCATTTTGTAGGTTAGATGAGGGATTGACCCTTTGTGACCTTGATTCTTGGTTCCGAATCCAACGTTCATGACTGGGAAAACCAGCTTATGGAACTTTTTGACTACCAGAGTTTTCTTATCACAATGAAATTCCATAAAAACTTGTCTGGTGTACGAAGCTCATGTGGAGCGATGCTGGTGTCAGTATTGAAGTTTCTATGCATGAAAAGGGCGTGGGCTGAATTCTTCATGAATTAGCCAGAGATCGTCAGATGAAAGCCCATGTGCCAGATGTAATGGACACTGACGAAACCAAGCTCAGTTTCAAGATTGGCAAACTTACAGGCGACTCTCAAATGATGAAGCAACAGATTTCTCATAATCATGCCAGAAGAATGAGACACTGATGCATAAAAGCACTGACACCAGTCATACAAATCTTGTTTCAGCTAATCATTATTGATGAGCCTCACTTGCTTCATGATGAGGGTGGTCCAGTTCTGGAGCATCATTGCTTGAACAGTCTGCTGCTCTGCCCAATTATCAGAATATCACCACCTTCCTTCGTGTCAAAGAATCAAAAGGACTCTTCTACTTCAACACTTCTTATCAACCTTGCAGACTGCAGCAACAGTTTATTGGAGTCACAGAAAAGAAGGTGATCAAGCAGTACCAACTGATGAACAAAGTTTGCTACGAGAAGGTTGTCGACCAAGCTGGAACCCTGGTCTTTGTGCATCCATGGAAAGGGACAGCGAAAACGGTGTTGCGACTGCAGCCTATTTACGTGTGTAATTTTGCAATCTAAAGTGTTTTACATGCATACTGAGATATAGTGAGTGAGTGGACTAAAACTACATGTTGACACTAATGCTATGCAGCGCAATGATATGGAATATAACTTATGGCATAAGAAGCAATGGGATTCTAAACAGGACTTAGTCACAGCACTGTACCTGATGGGCATGCATGATGAGAAGGCCAAACCATATACCCAATGCCTTAGGCTCTAACTTACAAGCACGCTCGCAGGAGCTAGATAAAACCTTGAAGATTGCACTGACACTGAGAGTACTTAGCGCGCTCACTAAGTGTGATATGTCATACCTGAAAATCTGGGGAAATCCTTAAGTGAGATGACAGATATCACCGGCACGAGCTTGGGCAATGGGCTTTGGCCAAAGTCTGCGAGCCCACGTTCCATTGTTCTGAGTCCCATTGTTCGAAGACTCACTTGTTGCCATGTCTATGAGAAGCTTCTGTGAATCCAAGAAAGAAGTCTTGAACGACATATGCCAGGACTGATAGTTCCATGCACCTAGACCTGTCGGTCGCTAGAGAACAAGCCCGTGGGTGTCAGGAGAGCACCTCTTGGCACGCGTTTAGCGAGCTCACTATAGAGATGAGACTAAAACTGGGAAGTCTGACTCGGATGCTCAGTAAGGCTGCGGTGGCAACATGCTATGCATGTAGGAGTCTGGGTACTGCACGACGTTTGTAATTCTAATTCCCCTGTAGTATAAGTAGGCTGGTTACAGTAGGTAGAGGCCAAGTTTCAAGCCCCCAAGTTCCTGTGCACATGTTGAAGGCAGTACTGTAACAAAGGATCAGTTTGTGACTTTGAGCTTTGCATAGAATTAGCGAGCTCACTCAGAGAAATACGAGATACCCTTTTGATAAGACTTTTGAGAACTTAGTCAGAGTGAATACAAATCAGTGATGCTGTTTCTGTTCTGTTAAGTGTGATAAGTCTGTTCAGAGAATGTGTTGAAGTGGAAATCTGTGTTCTGTTCTGTTTCAGTCTGTTCCATGTCAGTTCTGTTCAAAGTTCCGTTTCTGAATCTGTTTCTGAGCGCTTCTGAAGTGTTCTTGAGTCGAGATAACCTGCTGGAGTTAGTTGGAGAACCCCTACATACAGTTGTGTAGCGAGCGGGCTAAGTCAGTGCTTGCCTGTGGTGTTCTTTTAGCGAGCTCACTAAAGTTTCAGCGTGTATTGCCTCTGTTTCTGTCGGGATCAGTGTTCCTTGTGTATTATAACTCAAATCTGCCTTGAAGGTTGCGTTGCACCAGCACCAGTGAACAACCTTCCTGTAAAAAGTTCCTAGACTTAGGAATTCATTAGAGAAAGCTTAGCTTCGCTAAGAGCACTGAGAATAAGAGAAACTCTTCAGGATATTGAAGTATAGTCAGATCACATTAGAAATAATTGCTCCTCCTAGAACTTATGAGGGTGTTTGTAGTTTGTGTAGTTGTGTGAGTGTGTGTGTGGGTTTTTGAGGTTCGCCTTTTAGCCCGCTCACTATTCCACAGGTGCCCACAGCCAGCCTCTTCAACGTTATCCCAGGTAAGGATTAGTTCCGTTTCTTATGATGTTGGCCCATCTGATCATGCTCTTTTAGGCAATTTGGGTTAGTGTTTCAATGACGTGACTTGGTGCAGCTCAGTGCAACTTCACTTGGCTTCAGCTTCAATGGCTTCACCAAATCATAATTTTTGATAGCTTTGAAGCCAAGTTGCCATCATGCCACTCTAGCCAGTCAAGCTATGACTTCATGCATTTCCTTTAAATGGCAGCTCATCAGTAGATTTTCAGATAATATAATATTCTAGAATTTTTCAGAGAAACTGTGGGAAAAATCAAAGTCAACCTAAATATCATTTCGGTATTTTTACTCAAGTCGAAGCTTGGGCAACTTCAAGTCATGCTAAGCTGCACTGAGCCAGTACTGTGGTGTGACTTTGCTGAAGTCATTTGGCAACATCAGCATGACTTTGTTCTGCTTGACTGGTGTGGCACATGGCTTTGAGCTGAGTCATCAAAACACTAATTTGGATGTCCTTTTCATGGTACTGCTCATCAATCTTTGATGGAAGCACCCTTTTGCTGATTTTCTTTTCAGGTGTTCTTGCTCCAAGTTTGTGTTTTCTCTCATAAAAGTGACTTCCCTTTGCTCCTGGAGTCTATTTTTAGCTGCTTTCAGTCTAGGTCATTGGCACAGAGTAGATCAAGGTGCTGCTGGGGATCTCCTCAATTTCTGTGTCAAAGTGAAGATGGGAGCTCTCAGATTGGATTCTGGGCCTTTCTGCTTTCTTTAGGGCACAGTTATTGGTGACAAGCCTACCCTCCTGCATGCCTGTGAATAGGGGCCTCTGTCAAGCACAACAAGCCAGGGAGATTGGTGTGGCAGGACTGATTGGGTATCTGTGTTCACACAGGTATAATTGCTCCCCCTTCCACTTGCTGGAAGTGTAGCTCCATAAACTGCTGTTGTAGCATTGGATTCCTCTGTGTCAAATTTTCTTGGTCTGTGAGCAGTCTATCATAGATTTCTGTTGTATAGAGGTTTGTTACTCTGCGATCAAGACTGATATCACTATTTCTTGATACCCTACAATGTATGTATCTGTTTTCTCTCATTTGATGAACTTAAGATGTTCATTACTTTGCTCTAATAGGAACCCATCCACTCCCTCCAGATCATGTGATCCTTTTCATTCTCCTCCAGTTACACCAGAGCATACACATCAGACTCAGCAGGAGCATGATCATCTTCAGCATCTGCAGATGACCTCTCCTTCTCATTGCCATGGACGATCTGCCCACCCAGGTCCTGACCCTAATATTGCACTTCCACCCTTACATATTCCACCTGAAACATGTATTCCATCTCAGCTGGACTGACCACATGAACATCCTACACCTGTGGTGCCATTGCTTCCTGCCACTATCTCCAGAGGTGTTCATTGTGGAAGACCACATGGTACTGGCCATGGTGGGGCTCCCAGTGGTCATTCTTCCTCACATAATGCTGCTTCTGTGATGCATCCTCCACAAAATCAGGGTTGAGGTCATAGACAGATTTGTGGTCAAGGTCAAGGTGCAGTTCAGGTTTCTCATCCATAGCCAGTATCATCATCAGATATTGACATGATAAATCTGGCTGGGCACTAACAATATCAACAGTGAGTACCAACTCTGCCACCTCCTCCACCACCAACTCCATCTGCACCTGCACCAACTCCACCTGCACCACCTGCACCACCACCACTGCCTTCACCACCACCACCACCACCACTACCACCAAGAACAATTCCAACTTTGCTCCCTACTGCAAGATGTCCATATGTTGAACCACATTCTCAGCATAGCATTGGAAAGATGGAGTGGCTTTGTGAATACTGTGGTGCACCACATTGGTATAATGAGCATCTTAAATCCAAGTCAAGAATCAGACCTCATTTTGGCCTATACTGCTTGCAAGGACAGGTCAAACTGCCTCACCTTCTTCCTGCTCCTGGCATTCTCCATAACCTTCTGTGTAGTGTCAGCCTGATGTCTAATACCTTTTTAAAAAATATCTGACAGTACAATGCAGCTTTGGCATTCACATCAGTAGCAGTGAAGGTTGATCAGGCAATTACCAACTCTTCAGAACCATACTGCTTTTGTGTATCAGAAGAGCTTCATCATCAAATGGGATCCCTGCTACCAAGAGAAGGAGAGGATATGTCTTATATGCAGCTGTATATACATGATCCGATAGAAGCATTAGGAATGCATAATCGCCGGAATCCCAATCTAAAGCCAGAGATCATGTCAGCACTTCAGGGGTTAATGCATGATGTAAATCCCTATGTTCCTTTGTATTGACAAGCATATCTCATTATGAAGGACAAACCCCATGAAGAGTATCCAAATCTGGAAGTTCAATTGCATGTGGGGGATGGTACAGATGGTCGGAGATACAACCTTCCAACAGCTGATGAGTTAGCAGCTGTCATTCCTGGAGATGGATCTGAGCCTGTGAAGAATGAACGGGATATTGTCTTATGTATGCACAATCAGTCTCTCAAGTGCATCAGCCAACTTCATCCAAGCTACCAACCTCTTCACTATGTTCTTCTCTTTCCATATGGAGAACTGGGGTGGAATTGCTATATACCTCTGGAGGAGACAGCAAGGAGCACCCGCACAGAGCATAAAATAGTCACTCAGCACATGTATTATGCATATCGTCTTCACAAGCACCCAACAATTGAGCCAGATGCTCCATTATACAGAGGAGGCCATTTGTTTCAGCAGTATATTGTGGATGCATGGGCATCAATTGAGCAAAGTGATCTCAACTGGGTTCGAAACAATCAGAAAACCATCCATGCAGATTTGTATAAGGGGTTAGTGGATACTGCCAATAATGAGGATGGATTGCACAACTCTGGCCAATATATTGTCCTTCTATCATCACATACAGGCACCCCACGTGCAATGTATCAGCTTTATCAGGATTCTATGGCAATCTGTCGAGCTTTGCAGAAGCCAGATATTTTTCTTACAATGATGGCAAACCCACAATGGCCAGAAATTGTTGAGGCTCTGAAGCATACAGATGGACCTGATCAGAAGGTGGAGGATCGATCTGATATTGTGGCCAGAGTATTTCAGTTGAAGAAGGAGGCTCTGCTGCAGGAAATCAAAAAGGGTGGAATATTTGGCAAAGTCAGAGCTATTGTGCATACAATCGAGTTTCAGAAGCATGGACTTCCTCATATGCATCTTCTGATTTTTCTGGATCCTGATCACAAGATTTGCTCTCCTGCTGATGCTGATTCAGTCTCATGTGCTCAGATTCCTGATCCTGAAACACACCCTATTCTCCATGAAGTTGTTACCAAGTGTATGGTGCATGGTCCCTGTAATGAGCGCTGCATAAAAGATGGTCGCTGCTCAAAGAACTTTCCGAAGGATTTTAATGAGCAGACAGAGTTCACCACTGATGGATATCCCAATCTGGCACATCCCAATAATGGTTGTGAGTATGTCAAAATGCATGGCCAAACCCAAATTGTCTACACCAACCGTAATGTTGTGCCATATAATCCCTACCTCAGTGCACATTACAACTGTCATATCAATGTGGAGGTCTGTGTCTCTGTAAAGGCCATAAAATATATCTACAAATACATCTACAAGGGTCATGACAGGACTACATTGGAGGTTCAGGATAAGGATGAGATTAAGGAGTTTTTGGATACCCACTACATCTCTGCTATTGAATCATGCTGGCGAATCTTTTTTTTTCAGCTGCATCAGAAGAAGCCAAATGTTGTTCATCTTCATGTTCATCTTCTCAATGAACAGTTGATCACATACGATGAGAACAATAGTGCCAAAAATGTGTTAGCTGCTGCTGATGCAAAATCTACAACTCTGTTACAATGGTTTGAACTCAACCAGAGAGATCCAAGTGCATGGCAGTATCTATATCAGGAGATTTCTCCTCATTATACCTGGGACAAGAAAAACTGGAATCCATGCCAAAAATATACTATGATTGGTGTCACTATTGGCCACATATATCAAGCTGCTCCCTCTTCTGGCGACCGGTGACACGTGCGCAACACGTTCATACATGTAATTTTGCGAATCCTGTGAATCCAAACATGTGTCAATCCACTAAGTAATATTAGAGTGCATACCTGGCATGGAGCGACACCTGTTGAGGCAGGAGCAGCATATAATAAAATAATCCGAGTGGAGCGCATGGCTTAGACTTAGAGTGGCACACTGGTGTCATTTAAGTGTGGAGTCTCAGTGCCCTGACTCACACCCTATGCATCCCTCAGCAGCGTCTTGCTCAAATAAAATACACCGAAAAGATAATATAATTACAGAGCTTCACGCAACATTGATCTATGACACTGAAGAGGCTGGCTGTGGGCACCTGTGGAATAGCGAGCGGGCTAAAAGGCAAACCTCAAAAACCCACACACACACTCACACAACTACACAAGCTACAATCACCCTTGTAAGTTCTAGGGGGAGCGATTATTTCTAATGCGATCCAACTATACTTCAATATCTCGAAGAGTTTCTCTTATTCTCAGTGCTCTTAGCAAAGCTAAGCTTTCTCTAATGAATTCCTAAGTCTAGGAACTTTTTACAGGAAGGTCATTCACTGGCACGACGCAACCTTCAAGGCAGGTTTGAGTTATAATACACAAGGGACACTGATCCTGACAGAAACAGAGGCAATACATGCTGAAACTTTAGTGAGCTCACTAAAAGAACACCACAGGCAAGCACTGACTTAGCCCGCTCACTACACAACTGTATGTAAACTGTATATAGGGGTTCTCCAACTAACTCCAGCAGGTTATCTCGACTCAAGAACACTTCAGAAGCGCTCGGAAAACAGATTCAGAAACAGAACTTTGAACAGAACTGACACGGAACAGACTGAAACAGAACAGAACAGAACAGAACACAGATTTCCACTTCAACACATTCTCTGAACAGACTTATCACACTTAACAGAACAGAAACAGCGTCACTGATTTGTATTCACTCTGACTAAGTTCTCAAAAGTCTTATCAAAAGGGTATCTCGTATTTCTCTGAGTGAGCTTGCTAATTCTATGCACAGCTCGAAGTCACAAACTGGTCCTTTGTTACAGTACTGCCTTCAACGCGTGCACAGGAACTTGGGGGCTCGAAACTTGTCTCTACCTACTGTAACCAACCTACTTATACTACAGGGGAATTAGAATTACAAACATCGTGCAGTACCCAGACTCCTACATGCGTAGCATGTTGCCACCACCACCTTACTGAGCATCCGAGTCGGACTTCCCAGTTTTAGTCTCATCTCTATAGTGAGCTCGCTAAACACGTGCCAAGAGGTGCTCTCCCGACACCCGCGGGCTTGTTCTCTAGCAACTGACAGGTCTAGGCACACGGAACTATCAGTTCTGGCATATGTCGTTCAGGACTTCTTTCTTGGATTCACAGAGGCTTCTCGTAGACACAGCAACAAGTGAGTCTTCAAACAATGGGACTCAGAACAATGGAACGTGGGCTCACGGACTTTGGCTGAAGCCTATTGCCTAAGCTCGTGCCGGTGATATCTGTCATCTCGCTTAAGGATTTTCCCAGATTTTCAGGTATGACATATCACACTTAGTGAGCGCGCTAAGTACTCTCAGTGTCAGTGCAATCTTCAAGGTTTTATCTAGCTCCTGCGAGCGTGCTTGTAAGTTAGAGCCTAAGGCATTGGGTATATGGTTTGGCCTTCTCATCATGCATGCCCATCAGGTACAGTGCTGTGACTAAGTCCTGTTTAGAATCCCATTGCTTCTTATGCCATAAGTTATATTCCATATCATTGCGCTGCATAGCATTAGTGTCAACATGTAGTTTTAGTCCACTCACTCACTATATCTCAGTATGCATGTAAAACACTTTAGATTGCAAAATTACACACGTAAATAGGCTGCAGTCGCAACATATCCCCCCCACTAAAGTCCTGACCATCCTCGGTCATCGCGTTGTGGGTCCGCATGTTCTCTTTCCTTTCCATGTGCTCCGAATTCGAAGGCACAGGTTCCGGGTACATCAATGTTCATAGAAGTTCTCATGCAAGTGCTTCTTTTCTTATTAGAAGGTCGGGGACCGGAGAGCTCACTAAATAGAAGTTAAGTCCCTCCAGTTTGCTTTCCCACCTTTCTGCTCTTTTCGCCCACTTCTTTAGTGAGCTCTTTCTCTGTCTTTTATCCTCTGTGCTCGCTGTCACCACCGTCCACTCAGTACGTGTTCTAATGCATGCTGTTGCTTTTGGCTGACTTTTCTCTTTGCTTCAGAAATCTTTTCAACATGTCCAACCTGACTCCAGCTGTCGCCGCTATCCCTGAGCCTTCTCCGTCTCTGGAGGAGCCCGTGTGATACCAGTACTTTGCTCGCTTCAACCCATGCGAGTATTATTATGTGTACCGTCGGGTGGCAGCCCTCTTCGTGCCAGTGTACAATCACCGCGAGGAGCACACCCCGGAGATTATTTCTGAAATGTTTCATAAGGTCTACACCCAGCTGGTATGTCTCCCGGTACTCCCTTTCCTCTTTGCGTTCTAACCAATTTCGACTGGTCTAGCTGCCTAACATGCATCTCCTCTGCCACCAAGGCCTCATCAACTCGCGTATTGGCGCTTGTATCCGGGGATTCCTTACGCGCTGGCACCACACCCTGCCTCCCAGGCTTAGGGTCCGGTACTGGAATCAGGTGCTAGCATGTGTCCCCATGGAGATGCATTCTTCACATGTAGGTGTTTACGCTTCTTCTCTCTCCTCGCCCGGCTCACGGTTTGGTCTCACAGGTATTGACTAGTCTGGAGGTCGGGTTGCCATTCCCTGGCGAACCCGGTTTTGTCATGACTTCACCACCGCTCCCCCTGGTCTATTACCTCCTGCAGCGGGAGGTTCCCGAATCCGAAGCCTTGCTACGAACTCTGCTGATCGACAAGGACGCCTTTCCGGGCATGGTTTTCCCTCGGTATCCGACTCCCTTGCCAGATGACGTCAATGAGCTGGCTTCAGAGTGAGGGACTCCAGTTCCCCTGCCCCATCGTCGCCATGGTGCCCAGCCCCGGGCACCAGTCACTTCGAATTTTAGCCCGCTCTCTACTGGGCAGACGCTAACCCTGGCTACCACCTATCCTCCACTCTCCACGCCTCCTGTGGGGCCACCAACAACGGCACCTCCACCCTATCAGGCTCTAGCTCCTCAGGCCCCACAGCCGGCTACTCAGCCTTCTTCTTTTTCTGGGTTTCAGCCTCCTGCCGTGCATCACGGTCGCCACCAAGTGGTGGCCTCTCTTCAAGATCTCCAGCAGACTTTGAGGAACCCGTCCTCAACTTCCGGCAATACCTTGCCATCGGCTGTGACCTTTCTCGACCTCAACCGTCGCATGTAAGTCTTCTACTAGCTCCTCTCGCTAGTTCTAACAGTGTTCATCCTCTAGTACCGCTAGTCTCCCAGTGCCGCCTACCCTGCCGAGTAAGTGGCTGAGTGTTTCCTCCTAAATTAGTGAGCTCGCTAACTTAAATCTTCTTTCTTCTAGCTCCTGGTCCTAGATGCCAGCCTCAACCCCAGCATGTAAGCTTTCCACCTACCCCCCGCTTTCTCTCTATTGATTCCTCCTGGTTCTCAGCTGTTATCTCCAGATCCCAGGCTTCCTCCACCGAGTGTGAGCAATTCATTTCTCTTTGCGTTTTTCTTCTCCGTTACTCATTGTTCTTTCCTCAGTTTTCAGTAGTCTCTACGCACACTGCTCAGCGCACCATGACCTCAAGTCGTACCCCTCGGCATCGTCTCCATTCTCAGGCTAGGCCCCCCCTTCCTCCTGTTGTTGGAGAAGGGGAGTTTTCTGTAGCGCCCGTTCCTCCTGCTTCCCGGGGGGTCGTCTCTACTCTGCGGCCTCAAGAGCCGTTATTCTTCCCGAGTTCTGAGGAGGAGGACGGACATCGTCCTCCTTCTACGTCTCCTCCTCCGCCTCCGCCTACATTTGACGATGTTGGCAATCCTTTCGACGACATGCCTGTTGTCGATGGAGTCCGGGTACCTTCACCTGAGCTTATCTATAACGCTGTCTCCGGTGACCTCGTCGACGACCACAACTTTGATGTGGGATCCCCTGTTACTGAGATCCCCAAGCGTACCACTCATGCCAAAGGGAAGGCCAAAGCCATGGCTTCTTCTTCCAAGAAGAGGGGCAAGAAGGGGGTCGTCCAGAAGGCCAATATTCCTCCTGTGACTCCTCCTCGCGACGAGGACTCTGCCCCTTCCCCTCCTCCTTCTGTGCGCATTCGTACCTCTTCTGCTCGTTGTCCGGTCGCTTTGCCTAGTCCTGAGCCTGTAGCTGGGCCTTCTCATCTCTCCAAGCGCAAGAAGCAGTCCCAGGCTGCTACTCCTTCGACTCCGCTGGCGGAGATTTCTCCTCCTCATGTCCCTCTGACACGCTCGTGTGCGGCTGCCACCAAGGCAGCTATTCTTCCTTCCATCGTCAAGCTCCCTGAGGAGTCAGGATCGGACTCTGATGATGACGCACCTCCCAGAAAGAAGCGTAGGGTTTCCGAGGCCAAGAAGGAGAAGAAGAAGAAGGCCTTACACGCGAAGGAGCCAGCCAAGAAGCGAGGTCGCAAGCCCGACGCTCGTTACATGCTTAGCGAGCCTGGGGCTGATACCGGTGTGGTCGTCAGCCACCATTCCACTAGCCGTGCAGAGCTCGAGGTCCTGACCTTCGATGACCTCCATGAGGGTCCGGCCGCCTTCTTCAAGTAAGTTCTTTCTTTCTCCTTCTTGCCATCCTGCCTCATCTTATTTCCTTCTTTCTAGGCCCGTTCGGTACGGTGACAAGAACGGCACCTTTGGTGCGCGTTCAGATCCTTTCCCCTATTTCGCGCAGGCTCCTGGTGTGAGTGAGCTCACTATTTTCTCTTTCTTCTCCTGACTTGTCTTTTCCTTTTTCAGGTTCCTGGTGATTGTGTTCCCTGTTCAACTAGGGACATCCCTTGTACCTGGACAAACCAGTTCCCAGGTGCTGCCTGCGACCAGTGCACCAGCAGTCACCATGGACGGTGCTCTGCTAGGTACACCGCTCAAGAAATGAACAAGGTATCTTCAAAGCTCGCCAAGTACATGAGATACAACGTCGGTTGTAAGTATTTCTCTCTTATTTTTCCTCGTTTTTAGCCCGCTCACTAACTTTTAGCACCACAGCAATGGAGTCTGATCTCAAGGAGCTTCGCGTGCTTAACCACGACCTGGAGCACCTCGACGTGCTCATGCGCCGCAACTTCCTGAGGCGCGACCGCCTGATTCACCAGCTCACGGATTCTCTCGACCAGATTGCCGGCCATGAGCATGGTAATGCCATCATTGAGGGCCTGGCTTCCACCTACGAGGAGGTCTCTAGCTTCATTGTCGATGATGGTATCCGGCGCTCCCTTGGTCATCCGCTCAACCTGCTGAAGCCTGGGGAATCCTCCAAGTCTGGTGCTTCCCAGTCAAAGTCTCCTACCAAGGGTGATGAGTCCTAGGAGGATTTAGATCCTGAAGGCTCTAGCAGCAGTGGTAGCAGCAGCTCTAGTGATTGATATCCTTGTAGTATATCTTGTGCGCAGACTTTTTTTTATGTATCTCCTGTAGTATCTCCTTTTTGTCTTTTTGTTATCTTCTTGCAGCCCTTAAGGCTTTTTATCAAAAATCTCTTGCTGCTCTTTGTCCTGATTTTCATGTGCGATCTTAGAAGGCAGTAGCAGGATAGGCATATGAATCCTGCTGTTAGAGCACCATGGCTCAACTTAGAACAGATTCGATTCGATTCTGGCCTGTAGCGATCAGGCAAGACTTCCGATATAGAGTAAAAAGACCTGAAGTAAAGAAATTACACTCTTACACCACTGCCATGGAAGACGATCAGGCGGTGATTCGGTGATGTCATTGCCTATGTGGCCCTGCATCAGAACTCTAAGTCCCTGATTTGCATTGATGCCATATCCGTTCGCGTCTTGGCAAGCGAGCTCGCTAGTTTCTTCGGGCTTGTGTGGTTTCTCTGTCTTTTTCGGTGTCTGTCATCTGTCTTGTATCTAGGGTTTTGTTTTCTGGATACCAAAACTCTTTGTTCGTTCTTTCATTCCTGTCCCTTTTGGCACCGGTCTTTCAGTCAGTCGCCGTTTCTGCGGACTTGTTTCCATCCTTATTTCAAATATTTGACATCTTCGCCTAAGTGGCTGCTTTTTCGCGTGCCAATATCTCTTTGGTGTTGTTCGTAGAATCGGAAATTTATGTCCTAATTCCACATAATATTAAAGGTATACTGTGTATACCACTATATCCCCCACACTAAAAGACATTGACTGTCCTCAGTCACTAATCTCTTCAAGCCCGACTCTAAACTTCACCTATCAATCCAATTTCAAATCTATCAAAGCCCATTGTACTTCAATTTTCATTGTTCGCTCGGGCTTTGCTAGGTTGTGAAGTTCTCTCTAAGTCACGATTTGTTGGGATTAAATTTTTAATTTTTCCGTCTGTGGCTACTGCGAGTACTGGTATAAAAGCGAGGCCAGTCCACCGACAATTTTCATCCCAACAACTCGTTTTCTCAAACAGTACTCGTGCTTTTTCTCTGCGTTTTTCAGCCAAAACACCCTCATCTCTTACTATGTCTTCGACTGCTGCTCCTGCTATGCCCTTTGTCGCTGTGAAGGCTGTCATTACTCAGCTCTGCCAGAACCTTAGCGTTACTGCTGCTGAGAAAATGGGCCAGCTCCAGGAGTACACCGTAAGTTTTAGTGAGCTCACTAATTTTTGTGACATTTCTGACCTGATTTTGTCAGGATCACCTTGAGCATCACAAGGAGGAGCTCATCAAGGACAAGGAGTTCCACAAGACTATCTTCAAGGCTCGGAGCGCGATCGAGAAGAAGTTTCATACTAATGCCTCCAAGCAACCCATTCACAAGGTCCTCAAGACCATCACTGGTTGGGTGCAGACTGAGCGTCAGTCGGTAGAGGCTTCTCCTGCTGCTCCTATCCCTACGGGTCCTCGTCGCGAAGTGAGTTCTCTATTTCTCCTTCTTCTATTCGTATTTAACTGCTTCTTTCCAGTCGAACTCCGCTCCTCGCAGCAAGGGCAGGTCCCGTGCAGCTAAAAAGTCTGCTGCCATCGTCGACACTGATTCCGATGATGACGATGGTGATGACAAGGTAGCTGAAGCTTCTGATTCTGATGAAGACTCTGTTAAAGTACGGTTTCTCTAGATCTCGCGTTCTCTTATTAGCACACTCACTAATGGCCTTTTCAAGATGGTCATTGATGACGACAATTCCAAGTCGGCCACTGCCAAGCTTCCCAAGTTCTCCAAGGGCAAGGCGAGTGAAGCTTCGGCTCGTGAGAAGCGTAAAGAGCCTTCTAAGGTGGGTAATTTCACTTATATTCGAGATATCCCCCACACTAAAAGCTTTCCATTCTAGGAGGAACCTTCTGCCTGCTTCCATTGCAGCAGAAACGATCATTCCCTCCTCGACTGCACTGCCCCAGGCGCCATGAGTTGTTATTTTTAGTGAGCTCACTAATTCTCTCACTAATCTTCAATTTCCCTAGGCTTCTTTGGCCAAGTGGTACTACAAGGACAGCGATCGCGAGTCCAAACGTTCTCGACACGCCTTCCCATTGCTGTCTGCAAGGGAGTACTACCCCTCTAAGGGGTCCGGCAAACGTCGGTTGGCCTCTGTTCTCGGTCTCGTCAGTACCGGTGCGTCTCTTTTCCTTCTCAATGCTTTATTCCTCTTCTGATCCGAGTTTTTCAGCTGCCAGTGAAGCCAGAAGCAACACCCTTAACGAGGCTCTTCACTCGGCTCAGCAAGGGTCGTCCGTGGGTGCTCTCCACGTCGAGTCCCTGGACCACCTGGCCCAGCTTGAGAGCGCCGTCATGGGGGACCTAGTTGTTATCCAGCACACTATTTTCGCTGCTGAGAAACAATGGTCCTTCCTCCTTAGCGAGCTCTCTGGGATTCAGGACACTTTAGCAGCTCCTCCCAAGGAGACTGCTTCGGCGAGCCCCTCTTCTTCGGATGCTGAGCGTGGCCCTGCTGCCTCTACCTCGGTGAGCTTGGACCCGGCAGCGCTCTAGTTCGCGGTTCGTATCTTTGGTCCCAACCCGGCAGATGGCAACTGGTTCACGGCGCATTATTACTTGTATTTTCTCTCTCTTCCTGTTTCTATGCGTAGTATATTGTTCTTTCTTGTGTATATCGTAGTTATACACTTTGTATCCTTCCTACTTGCAATCACAGGCCTGCAGAAGGCGTTTTCTGCTCATCTTCTTAGCGAGCTCGCTAAACTTAAATATCTAAGTCGATCTCTTTTGACACTTTAAGATGCTCTGTCTCTGGATAATCATCTGCAAAGTTCGCTGGGACCTTATCCTTAGGTTCCGGCGATTCTATCAAGTTTTCTAACTCTGCATGTGTCATATCCATGAGCTTCAATACCCCCTCACCCAGATCAATTGATTTCCTGGCTAAGTAGGGCACTACTCTGAAAGCGGCGACCTTAGTACGTAGAATCGACCCGTCTAACTCTGCTAGAATGTAATTGCCAACCTTGGTGCGATGTACGACTACCAAAGGTCCCAAATATCGAGGTTTCATTTTCGTGTTTAGTGAGCTCTCTATTTGACTGTTTCGCATCAGTACCAGATCGCCACACTTAAACTTGAATTCCTTGATTTTGTTGGCATTCATCTTAGCGTATTTCAATGTCATTTCTCGTTTAGCGGTATCCATGTCTCTTCTCATTTTTGCAACTCGATCCGTGTGCTTCTCTAGTGCGATAGCCCTTAGCCCACGGAGCTCCCAGTCTTCTATGATTCGTCCAGGGTACTCCACCAGCCAAGTAGCTTCTAACACATCTAATGGCAGGATCGGATGAGCGCCTGTTACCGCAAAGAATGGGGCACACCCCATCCTTTTTCTTACTGTGATGCGATCGGCCCACATTACCAGAATAAAGTAATGATGCCAGTGTTTCTCGTTACCACCACAGGCCTTGTACAGGGCCTGTCTCACGTCCCAGTGCGGTCTCTCAATCCTTCCGTTCGCTTGGGAGTTGTAAGGCGCTATCAAGATACCTTTAATCCCGTACTTGTGTTCTAAGTACTTTACAGCAGCTTTAAATGGCTTACCATTATCCGTCACGATGAGGGACAAGCACCCCCACCTACAGATAATGTCCTCAAATAGCCATTCTCCTATAGCTTGCGCTGATTCGCTTGCCAAGGTACGTCCTTCCATCCAACTAGTGAGCGCGCAATGACCGTGGACTATATATTTATGTCCGTTCGAGGCCTGAGGCATGTGCATCATATCTGCATGCAACACCTGAAATATCGAAGGTGTAAACGTTACAGGTAGGCAGGTGCTTTGATCACTGTCTTCTGGCGTTCTTGACATATATGGCAGGTACTCACGTACCACGCGATATCTCGTTCCATCTTGGGCCACCAGAATCTTTCCTTAATTAGCATTTTTGTAGCGTAGATGCCGCGGTGACCCAACTGGTCATGCGCAGCCTTCATAATGTACATCTGCCGTTCAGGATAGATCACTAGCTTGTGCTCGTTCTCCATATCTCTTCTGTAAAGCTTCCCTTTCTCTACCACGAAGTTCTTAGCGTAGCGAATGAAATTTCGATACTGGTTGTCCGTAAATCCTTCCAGACGCTGGGTGGGATTCGCGTGCCAAGCCACTACTTGAGTGAGCTCTCTATCGAGCATCTTAGCATACCCGCTCCGGCGTTCCTCCGGATAATCTCCAGCTTCCATGAACTCCTCTGCATCTGGTAGGAACACTCCTTTGTTGTGTCGTACCGCAAATACTTCAGCAGTGTCCAGGGCTTCTTTAATAATTTTCTCCTCATGAAAATCATGTACCGCTCGCTCAATGGTAACATATCCATGTCTCGTGTCAATTCCATCTTTGAAATCCGCAATGTCTGGGATGGGCTCCTCAGTATCATTCACGAATTCCAACTCATCCACCTCTACCGGTTCGTACTCGTCCTCCGGATTTGAATACTCCTCATCCCCTGGTTGGAAACTCCAGTCTCGAGAGACCATCTGGGGCATGCCGCTCGCCAGGGATATGTACCAACGTAAAGTGGAACATCAAGATTGATTCGATCCACCTGTTAATAGCCGCATTAGGGACTTCATCTGGGTTCCTAAGCATTCCTGCGATGTATTTCGCATCTGTTTCCACTACTAACTTGCGACAGCCGAAGAGCCAATGTCGGCAAGCGTGTAGTGCCCGGAATAATCCATAGAGCTCTCTCTTTGGTTGAGAGAAACGAGCTTCGCGCTCATTAAGTACGATCGACCCGAACCTGGCGTATCTCCTCCGTTTGGGATTGTCAGGATCGACTTGACAAATGTAGAATCCCACTGCTTTGAACGACTGTATCGACGCCCAATATCACATCTGTATCCAGTTCATAATCGAGGGGCATTAGCGAGGGGCAGTTCTCCAGTGCATCTTTCAACTTCTGCATGGATGCTTGCTGCTCCTCCCCAAAGACGAAGGGTACTTTCAATCTCGTGAGCTTGGTTAAGGCCTCGGCTTTCTTAGCGTAGTCTTTAATGAAAATACGATGTACTCCCACCGTACCCAAGAAGGCTCGCACGTCACTCAAGTCCTCACAAGGTCCCCACTTCAGGATAACCCCGACTCGATCGGTAGCTGGTTTTCTTCCTTCGTATGTGCATCTATGGCCTACTACCATAATTTCCGATGCGCACAAGACAGCCTTGTGCCCTGAGAACGTTCCCCCAGCATACTTCATCCGCTGCACGACCCTATTCATGTTCTGGAAGTGTTCCCATACGAACCTTCGAATACTGTCGTTCGCCGGTATTGTCTCGAAGGTCCCATCCGACTGCTCATAGCGAGTTTTTGGCCCGCGTACTGGAACATCGTCGACATACGGTATGGTAACGTGTGGAACTTCCTCCTGTAGAATATAAGTTACATCGTCGTGAAATATGGGCACAGAATTTGTCCATCCCATAGGCAATGTAACTAATCTGAGCGCGCCAAACGGTGTCTGGAACGTAGTCAAATCTCTGGATTTCTCATCTACAGTTCTCTCATCATATCCTACGTATAAATCTAACGTAGCTCCACAAGATCTCCCAGCAAAATGCTCAGCGAGCTCGTCCGTTGCGGGCGGAACTCCTGAATGCTTTATAGTTACTGCATTCAGAGGTTCCAAGCTATGTACTAGACGAAGACTCTTGCCGTCTTTCTTGACGACACAGAACCAACGCGAGCGGTACGAGGAGTTCGAGGGCTCGTACATGCCTGCTTGTATTTTTGTCCTGATTATCTTACAGACCTCATCAAATATCCCAGGAGGTATGGGAATATTTTTCTGGATCCAGGGGGTGTGTTCTACAACGGGTATAGTCACAGGAGGAAAGTATTCTTCCTTAAAATGACCCTGCTCGCTATCATCCCAAGCAAAACCCGCACTTTGTTGACACATAAAGTGATGCATGAGTTTGCGCTCTTCTGGCCAGAGAAAATCTTCTCCATGTACCTTATCAATCTGTTCTTTTCTTTCTAAGGTGTATCTGCCTGTAGGTACAAAATCCGGAGGCCGCTCGCTAAGTCGTGGCATATCCTGTAAAGGATCCCCTCTAATTTCGCGCTCGATCCTAAATTCCGATGGAAGACCTCCTGGAATCGGTCTAACTTTTAGCGCAACCGGTTTATACTTCTTCGTAGCAAATACATCTTTTATCGAACCCACAGGCGGGGGCTTGTAGCCGGTATCAGCCTTATCATAGAAGTACGTCTGAATCCATCTACTAGGATTCTTGTACAGCATCTGTTCGGCTTCCTCAGCCTTCGCCTGGCCTTCTCTCATATCTTTGATGTTTTTAAGCGCCCCAAAGTACGAAGACACTGTCCCGCGCGCTTTTAAGTCTTCGCCACACACCTGATCACTGGCTGCAATATACGTAGCCTGCAATTCTTCTTTCCTGAACTTCTCTGATCCCGTAGGTTTTGCATAGCCACCGATCACGAAGTTCCCCTTATGATCGGCTTCTATGATTAAGGCCAGCTCTCCTTGATCGTCGATCAAATCATCGATTACTGAAAATCCTGCTCTACCTCTCGCTGCGCTACCCTACGTTGCCCGCGGGGAAATGTAGGGATCATAGCACTACGCAACGAGTTAGGATCTTTTATCTTTATCGTTTGTCCTCCATCAGCCGAGTTGAATACAGTGCTCGTCGTTAGAACATCAAAAGGTCGGCCTAGTAGTACATCGTATGCCGGATCCCTTATTATATGTACTTGTAGGTACACTGTAATGTCTCCGAATAAGAATGGCACATTCTTCGCCATCCCTAAGGACTTCTCGACTTGTTTATTCGCGGATTGCATGTTAATGACCTTGTCAGGGTCATACATCAATCCTAGTCTATCTGCGACGCGTGCTGACATCGAGACAATCTGGGAGCCTGTATCATACAAGCTCTCCAACTTCTCCATCCCATTTACGAGAGGAAAGACTGATCTCAACGCGTGTGAATCCTTAGCCACATAAACCGGCTTCGGGTCTTCTCCGCGCTCCTGCAGTTTCATTCATATATTGCAGGAACGGATCCAGCCAGATTAGTGAGCCCGCGGGCACACCATCTTTCGTTTCCGTCGTTACCATGAAATTTCCGGTGTAGGGTAAGTCCGAGATGTGAATCGCACCCCCTGGTAACGTCTCCTCGCTTTCAGTTTCAATTTGTGTAAAGGGGAAGATATCCTCCTTTACCTCTTCTTCTTCTTCTTCCTCGTCCTCGTCAGGTCCCTCACCCAGGAAATAGCCAAACTGTGGTTTCCCATTCTTCCCTTTCTTCCCAAGCTGGATCCGTTTTAGAGTGAGCTCACTCTTTACATCCTCTCACAACTTGGATAAGGAGAGAAGTTCCCCAACAGTAACTGGAACTTCCGTGTTCATAACACGTTCCAAGATCTCAGCTCGATCTGCCTCGTTCTTGGATAGGTGCCTTGATTCTATAGGCAGGTTCCTTTGAGTCCGCGGGGTAAAACGTAGGTACCGTCTTACTATTTTTCTTGTTCTGAGGACCTCCCTCGCCTCCAGGGTTGGTAATATCTCTCACGTTCGCAAATTCCTTCGGAACACGGGGGACCACCACTTGTGAGGTAGGTATGAACTTGGGTGCGGGGTCCATCCGTACTTGCTTATTTTTCACAACTGGCTCGTCGTCTTCAGAGCCCGCTCGCTCAACTGATCGCTCTCTCCCGCTCTCCCTAACTCCGGTTTTCTTTTGGTTTTGGTTTACGTCCTCCGGGGGTGATGGTGAACCCGACCTGGCCACTCCACTGGTCTTATGGTTCCCGCCCGCCTTCATTGAATGTCTAGAAAAACCCTGCTCCCTCTCTTCGTCTGTGGGCATTTCTCGTTCCGGATCTTCTAAGCTAGGGCCTCTGCTTCTGGTTCTCAGCCCTGACCCGCCTCCTCCTGCATTGTTTTGCGAGCGGAGTGCAGTAAACTTCACGCTCCAAGTCCTGCTTTTCTTGGAGAAGGACCGCCAGCGAGCCTGAGACGTTCAGCAGACCAGGAGTCGCCGAACCCGCCAGTAACACGTTCTGACTCAGGTTCTTCGACGCGTCCAGACGAGCATAATACTCATCAATTCTATTCTTGACGTAGGGATCCCTTATTTCCTTGGGAATGATCCCTCCGCCCGGCAGGTGAGCTCTACCATTCACGAGGACTATCTTTCCTGTATTCACATAGTCCATTTTTGTAGGGCACTCAGCAGAGACGTGCCCAGTCTTTCTCTCCACAGAACCAACAGTCTAGTGAGCTCGCTCCGGAATTGACATTACCAGACCTTGGGAGACTCCCAAACCCTGGATTCGGAGCGCGTGCGCTAAACTGAGGCTGCTGATTCAAGTGCTGTACTTGGTTCTGCATCTGGAGCTGCTGATTCTGTAAGAAGCTCATCAGGCCTCTCTGTTGTTCGACTGAAGGCTTTCTCTAGAGCCGCAATCCTCTGGTTTCCCTGCTGAGTTTGCTGCTCGAAGATATCCTTCATCGACGCCAAGAACCCTCCGAAGTCTTCTTGTTTTATCGCTGGCTCGGGCGACACACTATTTCTCGTACCTGGTCGAGTTCCATGCATTTCTCTCGAGGCCGATACAGCTGTATCTAGCCCACGGGCCTCGTTTCTTTTTCGATCCATCGAGGAGAATACTCCTTGCAGGACTGTCAAGCCCACTGGTCATAACCTCTTCCAAGGTATACGGGTTTGCCAGGTCTCTCTTAGTTTTCCCCGCCGGTAGAGGCAACCGTTCCAACCTAATTTTGATCGACTGGTACAGTTCCTCCGACATCGGCATAAGGAAGTGGTCGATGAGCTCTCTATTTGACAGTACTTTATCTTTTGTAAGCGTAGCTGCCAGTACTTGGAACTCTCTTTTAAACGACATAAAGTCGGATTTTTCTCGAATGGGTGAAAGATTATATCTTCGGACCAATTGCTTTAGTTCCTGCACAGTATCTCGGTCCCCAGCAAGTGCGCCATCATAGCTACCCATGACCTCTTTTTTGAAATCATCGTACGTCCCATTTTCGTAGTGATCAATGACCTTCCATTGCTTGGCGGTCTTGATATCAGTGTATACGGTCGCATAACGCTTCTTTTCTTTATCATCAGTAACGGCACACTTGGAAAATAAATCTTCCAAGCGTTCAAAGAATCTCTCAAGCTCTTCAGGATCTGTTGAGCTATCAAAAACGGGCACGGCCTTTTCATTCGGGCCGGGCATAGACTGAGCCATAGTGACTGCAGTACGAAAGGGGGGAATAATTAAATTCGGGTTGTGGATTTTGGTGCGAGCTCGGTGGAGCTCTAATCGTACCATAAGGTCCGGGAATACTAGAACTACAAGCTCTACGACGAGTAGCTGTTACTGGAGCAGGGATATTCTCTGCACGTGCTGAGGGCACTCGCTGCGATGGGCCGGCTTGACCGGTTCTTCCTCTCTTGGGTACCTGTTCCACGGGCTGGAATGGGAAGAGGGGTGGAACAGTTAGTCCGCTCGCTGATTTCTGTGCTCTAGTTACAGGGTCCCGACTTAGAGAAGGTCCTGGTTGTCCTGGTTTATGGGACGATGGTTTTCTCTGTGAGGGGTTACCTCGGTTGTCGGCAGTCCTTGGGTTAGAAGGACCAACGGATTTGCTCCTTGAGAAGGAAATCTTCGATAAGCTTAGTAGCTAGTTACACCTGAAGTGTAAAGATTCTCCACGAAACTTGAAGTAAGGTTAATTCACAGTTGAAACTCCCCCTCGCGGTGGGCTCCAAATGAAGAGGCTGGCTGTGGGCACCTGTGGAATAGTGAGCGGGCTAAAAGGCGAACCTCAAAAACCCACACACACACTCACACAACTACACAAACTACAATCACCCTCGTAAGTTCTAGGGGGAGCGATTATTTCTAATGCGATCCAACTATACTTCAATATCTCGAAGAGTTTCTCTTATTCTCAGCGCTCTTAGCGAAGCTAAGCTTTCTCTAATGACTTCCTAAGTCTAGGAACTTTTTACAGGAAGGTCGTTCACTGGCGCGACGCAACCTTCAAGGCAGATTTGAGTTATAATACACAAGGGACACTGATCCCAACAGAAACAGAGGCAATACACGCCTGAAACATTAGTGAGCTCGCTAAAAGAACACCACAGGCAAGCACTGACTTAGCCCGCTCGCTACACAACTGTATGTAGGGGTTCTCCAACTAACTCCAGCAGGTTATCTCGACTCAAGAACACTTCAGAAGTGCTCGGAAAACAGATTCAGAAACGGAACTTTGAACAGAACTGACATGGAACAGACTGAAACAGAACAGAACAGATCTCAGATTTCCACTTCAACACATTCTCCGAACAGACTTAACACACTTAACAGAACAGAAACAGCGTCACTGATTCGTATTCACTCTGACTAAGTTCTCAAAAGTCTTATCAAAAGGGTATCTCGTATTTCTCTGAGTGAGCTCGCTAATTCTACGCACAGCTCGAAGTCACAAACTGATCCTTTGTTACAGTACCAGCCTTCAACGCGTGCACGGGAACTCGGGGGCTCGAAACCTAGCCTCTACCTACTGTAACCAGTCTACTTATACTACAGGGGAATTAGAATTACAAACATCGCGCAGTACCCAGACTCCTACATGCGTAGCACGTTGCCACCGCTGCCTTACTGAGCATCTGAGTCGGACTTCCCAGTTTTAGTCTCATTTCTATAGTGAGCTCGCTAAACGCGTGCCAAGAGGTGCTCTCCCGACACCCGCGGGCTCGTTCTCTAGCGACCGACAGGTCTAGGCGCATGGAACTATCAGTTCTGGCGTATGTCGTTCAGGACTTCTTTCTTGGATTCACAGAGGCTTCTCGTAGACATGGCAACAAGTGAGTCTTCGAACAATGGGACTCAGAACAATGGAACGCGGGCTCGCGGACTTCGGCTGAAGCCCATTGCCCAAGCTCGTGCCGGTGATATCTGTCAGCTCGCTTAAGGATTTCCCCGGATTTTCAGGTACGGCGCGTCACAGTTAGCGAGCGCGCTAAGTGTTCTCAGTGCCAGTGCAATCTTCAAGGTTTTATCTAGCTCCCGTGAGTGTGCCTGTAAGTTAGAGCCTAAGGCATTGGGTATAGGGTTTGGCCTTCTCATCACGCATGCCCGTCAGGTACAGTGCTGTGACTAAGTCCTGTTTAGAATCCCGTTGCTTCTTATGCCATAAGTTATATTCCATATCATTGCACCGCGTAGCATTAGTGTCGACACGTAGTTTTAGTCCGCTCGCTCACTATTTCTCAGTATGCGTGTAAAACACTCTAGATTGCAAAATTACACGCGTAAATAGGCTGCAGTCGCAACACCGGAATAATTTTAGAATACTTGAAACAAGTCCTTAGTAAGTCCTTAGTGCATAGATTGGTAAGAAATGATACAAAATGTGTGCTCCCAAAATTCTAAAGTAACAGCACCCACATGGTTTTACTGTGTATAGTCTTAGTGATTAGAAAGAAATCCACTGACATACGGACATTTGGGCTGCTGTATTGCTGCGGCAAAGTACATTGAAGTGAGTGTACTGAAGTAGATGCATGCGGCATTATCTTGGTATTGTAACAGCCTTAGTAAAGTGAGTGGAAAGGTCACGGTATTAGGTCTTTTGCCGTGGAGTTGGTACTTTGACTGTGGCATTCTTCTAAATGATGCTTGATGCTGATGTCATCAATGGCTGTGCTGGGTGATCAATGATGGTCCTAAATCCATGAGATCTGCAATCAGGTGCCTGGCGGCATTAATGAAGTGGCGGATATTGATACGGAATACGAGCTGGGAAGGATAGTTGGCGGTAAGAGTGGGTATTGCCATGATTGCAATCGTTGACTTAGTGAAAGTCCGCTAAGTGGACAAGGCATTTATTATAATGCTAAAATCCACGAATTCTGAGCATACAGAGCCTTGAGGCTCATCAACGATTTATTTGGCACTATAGTGCAATTGTCAAGCCAATGACAAAACTCACAGGGAAAGTCCCTTGGACATGGGGAAAAGAACAACAGGAGGCGTTCGAAGAGCTCAAATGTCAATTCGCAACAGGAGTCGTTTTGGCGATGCCAAATGACTACAACAAATTTCACATGGAGGCAGACTCCAGCGAAGGGGCAATTGGGGCCATCCTGTCACAGGAACAGGAAGGGAAATAGTGCCCAATTGCATTCCTATCAAAATCTCTTTCCACGACAGAACAGAATTATGAGATTTATAACAAGGAATTACTGGCAATAATGATCACCCTGGAAGAATGGCGACACTATCTCATGGGTGCCCGTCAAGATTTCGGAATCTGGACGGATCACTCAAATCTGCAATATTTCTGCAAACCTCAGAAACTCAACCACAGACAAGCACGGTGGGTCACTGAGTTAGCGGAATACCATTTCACACTCAATCACAAGCCAGGAGCATCCAATAGGAAAGCTGACCTCTTAAGTCGGCAGGCCGACCATGATCAAGGCAAGAGGGACAATGACGATATTGTCCTCTTGAAGCCAGAACTCTTCTACACCTTGATAATGCCAATGGAGAAGGAAATTCATGGCAAAATCCAGAGAGCTACAAGCGATCACCAATGGTGGGACCGAGGAATCACTTCAAGTCTCAATCATGAGAATGGGGTCATCGAAAGGGACCACCTTCTTCACTATGATGGACGTATCTACGTCCCTTGCGACCACACACTATGAGGAGAGCTCATCTCCCACTATCATGATCACGTCTCTGCAGGACACCCAGGCATCGAAAAGACCAAAGAGTTGGTCTTAAGAGATTACTGGTGGCCTAAACTGCAAAGAGACGTGGAAATCTACATGTGAGGATGCGAAGCGTGTCAAAGAACGAAAACTGACACACAATGGAAGGCAGCTCCACTACATCCTAACGCTATACCATCTCGACCTTGGGAACACATCTCGGTCAACATGATCACTGGATTTCCAGAGTCTAAAGGCTATGATGCAGTGCTAGTCGTTGTAGACCAATTCTCGAAATATATCATGCTGATTCCATGCATGAAGGAACTCTCATCGAGTGGATGGGCCAAGATCTTATGTGACAAGATCATTTGTCAATTTGGGGTCACCCCCTCCAAAGTCATCTCTGACTGGGGACCCCAATTCATATCAAAATTCATCACCAAGCTATATGCAATGATGAATATTCAAGGAAATCCATCAATGGCTTATCACCCTCAGACAGATGGACAAACGGAACGAGTTAACCAAGAACTCGAAAAGTACCTTCGAGTTTTCATTAACCACAAACAGGACGACTGGAGTGAATGGCTGCAGTGGGCAGCATTCACTCACAACAACTGCCAACACTCTGCAACAGGCTTCTCCCCCATCAGAGTAGTCTTTGGATGAGATGGGGAGATTCGCCCAACTGTGGTGAGGCCATCGGAAACACCATCGGTAACTGACTTCATCAAAAGCCTCCAGAGAGTACGCAAACAAGTGGAACACTCTCTGAATAAAGCCGCCAAGGTTATGAGAAAGGCTTACGACAAACACACTCATCCTGCACAAGAATACCAACCAGGTGACAAAGTCTGGTTGGATTCAACCAACCTTCACCTTCCCTGACTGGCGAAAAAGCTAGATAACAAACGCATTGGCCCCTTTGAAATAATCTCCAAAAAGGGGCCCTCCACGTATGAACTAAAGCTACCGCCAGGATGGAAGATCCACAACAAGTTCAATGAATGATACCTAACTCTGTACATCCTCCCGGAGTTTTCTAACCAGGAGAAACTGCTGCCACCCAAGCCAGAACTCGTGAAAGGCAAAGAAGAATACGAAGTAGAGGAACTACTTCAAGACTGTGACCGCATTATCAGCCGAGGACATAGCCAGAGGACTATAACAGAGTATTTGGTCAAATGGAAGGGATACCCAGTTGAGGAAGCTACTTGGGTCAAGAGAAGCAACCTCACCCACGCTGAAGAACTTGTCAAACAATATGAGAACAAGGAAGACTGCATAGAGGATCACGATTTGCGACACTTGGAAAACGAAGGGGGATGTATAACCATATCATCTCCTGGCCCTTCAACTGAGAGCTCAATACTCTTCCCAGTCTTGAACAGGAATCATACCGATCCATTATCCTTCAACGAGCAGGGCTTTTATTCATCGGACACGGATGAAGACGTCTTCGAAGATGAGCATTCCATGTCTCCTCTAACGACTCAGACTGACCCTAGCCTCCCTCCAAAAGAACAGGGCATGTCTGCTTGGGAACAAAACAATGACTATAAATGGGATATAGAATCTACTAACTCCCTCAACTCAGGGAGTGAGTACACCTAAAGGACTGTCGGGACGACAGTCTTAGTTGGGGGGTATTATTATGATTTTACCCCTATTTTCCTTATCTTCGCTTATCCTTATCCCTTGGAACCCTGGACCTGCCTATCTTATCTCTTGGACCCATGATATTCTGCCGGCACATTCCTTACCTGTTTACCCGGTTGCTGTCACCCCAGTTCACAGCTGCCACATCCTGGATGACCGACAGACCGCATGCACCATTATGCTTCTCTTGATGGCATCATGCTTCTTAGTGGTTGGACAGGAGTCGACTGCTAGTCGAGGGCGGTCTACGGGATACAGCCTATTCAGATGGAGTCCCACACAGATACAGGTGATATGCGCTCTTTACTCTCATTCGTCGGGAGTACACTTCTTTTAGTATCCTCACTCCTCATTCGTTGACAAGCGCACTTCTCGCTGCATGTGCCCTTGTAGATACTATTATTAGTACGAGTCTAACATGTATTTAAGCTAGCCTACGCTGTGGCCTTGGACCCCAGCTTCAGCTAAGGTTATATACTCCTAACTCTTACAAGCTCCTTGCTTTCGCTATAAGTGATGCCTAACTTCTCACAATCTACCAACGCCTCTCTAACACTGAATCACTGAACACGAGTGACAGGATAGAGATCAGCCTTGGTTCAGATTAGAGTTAGTGCATAACAGAAGCAAGGAGATTAGGATGCCAGCTGGGAGAACACAAGCATGTGGATATTGTCTTTCTTCCTTTGTTTCTCAATCTTACAGCTCTGGCTAGCCATCAGTTCTGCTTTACCACTCGCTGATGCTCAAGACGCACCATATGGCATCGTCCATCACAATTATGCACAATTAAGCAAAACAGATTATGGGCTACAACTATCAGAATCAAATGTCAGTCATTAATATCTCCCTTGACACCCCTGGTATCTATGATGAAGCACTGTGGTACACCCACCACTCCTCAGCACTGCAAGAGGCATGACCCCATCATCACAATTGGCTCCATCACATGGGGATTCGATGAATAATCTGTAACCTTAGCCAAAGCTGCTGATTTCCAGGCTGCAACTGAAACGTCACTAACATGTAAAGGATATGGATTATGAAAGATATATTGCCAGTCTTGTCAAGGTCTCATTTCTTGCCTGTTTAGTATTCGTAAGGGAAGGGTTAAAGCCGCAGGCTGAGGCTGCAGTAACGATAGAAGTCCAAGGGCAATCCAAGAGAAGTCAGTACTGAAGAATCAAGACCCCAGTAATGATGAGATTGCTACCAAAAAAACTCAAGCTACCGAGGAGAATAAAGAACACCCCAAGGTACACAGCATAATTTAAGCATGAGAACCGGTTTGAAAGAACAAACAGCCTAACTAAGTAGTAGTAGCGAGGAAGCTCGGTACTCGGCCCGGTATTGATTCCTATCTGCCAATTTGAATTTGAGTTTGAGTTTGAACTTGCGGCTGACGTCCGAGGCAATTGTGTTCGCATTTGCGTGGGATATTTGCTGCTTCCTTGCGCTCTAAAACCGAACCATCTTTACAGAAGAAAAGTAGGGGTCACAATTTCAGCCCCATCCAACTACTAATGACGCATACATGCAAGGAGCCCAAGACACTCAAGCTAGGTGGTGACCGTTAGATGTGACAGATAGAGCAAGAAAGAGCGAGCAACCAAGATATCGAGTATCTTGGGGTTTGGGGGGGTGAGTTTCCTGCCGAGGTGACTTCCGGCTGAGGGAAGAGAGAGCGCGATGGAAGGGAAGCCGGAAGGGTGACTGAAACATCACTGACTAATGGGCAGGGAACCCAGGTGTTCGGGAGGTTGATGACTGACCGATGGCTTGAGACGCGATGCGGCAGACAACGAACCCAAACAGCTATGACTAACAAGAGTGCAGGTGGGTGGGTCACGAAAACTGAGTCCTGCTGAACGAGGAGAGAGTGAAAACTTTGATGGAGATATTCTATGACACGTTTCTTGGTGGCACAGAACCCCGGTGTTCCTTATTGGGACCGCATACCGGTTTTCTAAACTCTAAACTCTATGAGGTCCGCCAACATCGGTACTACTCGACCGTACAGAACGGATGCAAATACAGTGCCACTGCTGTACCACTAGCTTGGCCCCGCTCAAACTCGAGCCGTTCATTCCTCATGTCAAGTTTGAGGTCCAGCAAAAAAACGACGACAAAAACTGCCGTTACCTCGGTTTTCTTTCCCTGAGCACTTGCCCTTGACCTTCGATCTGTCAGGCAATCTTGCCTTGCCCTGCCTTTTCTTTGCTATTCGACAGTCATACAGTACGTTCCTCTGCAAACTCAGATGCTCGGAAGCTGTGTGGCAAGTTCGGTGTGTTGCTTTTCCTGCTCCAGGATGAACCTCATGGATGACGTAGACATTGCGCTTGGGATGAATACTTGATACTACTTGAAGGACGTCGTCGACGATACTACCCGTTATCATGCTTAGGCGTCGTTCGACGGCCCATAGGCGTAGCATGGCTGTTTTCACAGCGTAGTGAGGGCGCATACATGCAGTGCTTAAGTGTTGGAAAGAAAAGGAACGGTACGTAACTATTCCTTCTCCCGCAAATGACGAATATCAAGACTCCCTTCTAGGTGCGACGGCATCAGCTAAGAGCACTGCATGTCAATTCTCCCGTTCCTATATTCTGCTGTGCGACTGGGTCTTGACATCTATTTCGCCTCCTTGTCTTATGCCTTTCTCCGTGTGATTCAGCATGCAAGTGGATACTGGTACCAGGCTGCTACGTCCGTATCAACTTCAACTTCAAGATCGTTACCTCAAGAAAGGGCGATACCATCCTGAAGACTGCTCGCAGCACGTTTACCTAGTGGACGAGATACGTGCACATTCCCTCACTGGCATTCCTTGAACTAATCAATCAATGTAAGATCTTACAGCATACATTTTCGCAGCTTAAAAATGCTGTCACCATGCTAAAATATCTACATCCGACGTCAAAGCCCTCGCCAAAAGGATTAATCCCGCCACCACGAGCGTGAAGGCGATTCTGCGCGCGCCACCGTCTCATGTCCCTATCTCGATAAACATACTCCTCTTTTATACCCGTGCTAGTCCTCTTCAGCACGGCAGTCGATGCTTGCGATCCCCTCCAGCCGTCCTTCTTCGCAGGTATCTGTCGACGAAGGACGGCTTGCTTATACCTATCTGCAGTGACTACAAGTACGCTGCTTGAGCCGCCAATCGGGCTTAAGAGTTGGAATCATCCAAGAACCACTCGGATCGTATGCCTGTCTACATCCTTTCCTTGTGCACGGCTCAAACTTATCCGCGTTAATCCAGTTGGGTGACACCTGCTTCATAACCTTCAGCTTGCTTCCAACACCTGTCGGTGTCGCTAATCGGAGATGAAGAGAGAATTGCAGAGAAAACGACGGACAACATGGGCTTCATCAGTTATATCGACCCTCACCTGCAGCATAGACTACGACGCAAGGAGCTTGCAGCAACTTCCCCGGTTCTAGCAAAGATGCGATCAGTCTACCGCCGTTTCACTTTTTTACATGCCTTGTGCTCTTTGCAGTCGAACGATGCGACGGCGGTGTGATCGTTGGGGGCTAAGTTGACTGGTATCGAAGGGTGATAAGCTGTGGAAAAATGTGAAAGAGAGCCCCAGGAAGACAAGGACGTATGTTGAAGAGTATCGTGCAGCAGGAAGAACATACCTTTAGTGGGAACTGGTACGTCTCCGCTTCATCCTCACTAGTAACGATTCTCATAGCTATTACAGGAGAAAATTGGCTAAGAACTGGGGTGCTATTGTTATCTACACTTGCAATACCGGCAGTTCCTCCGACTCGTGTAGTGATGTGATTAGTGTTCTGTTGCTGCACCTTCCTATATATTCTGGTCCAAAACCCAGTGCACCGGTTTTAGAATGGCTCGTATCACTCTCTTCTTGGTTGGACGTGGATCATTGTCCTTGCTCATACTGACCGGCCCCGGGGATGATGACCCCGATTCGCCTTCTCCCGCTCTAGTGCAGTATTCGAAGTTCCCTCTGCAGACATAGCCAAAAGCGAACGTCGGTGCGGTAGTAGACGGAGCTTGCTGGGATCAAGACTCCGAGGAGAACAAACCACAAATAAAAGAGCCGTGGGAACATGAATGGGCCTTTTGAAGTGTATCGGCATGTTAGGGAGAGTATACATCCGGTGAGAATGGGTACGTCTATCTGTAAGTTCAAAGAAGAGAATCTCGAGGATTAGACTCATTCCTTGAAACAGATATGACCGTCGCCTCTCGTTATCGATGAAGGGTGGCCTCGGTGTTATGCCCCACGACACGTCCTATTCTCCGTCAAAACCCCCAACCCAGCGAAGCCTTGGCCTGTCTTGTATTCGGGTTTATTCGGGTTTGCTCAGGATACTTGCTGGTTCCTTACCCCCGAAAACCAGCTTCACAGCAGAATAGTAAGGCTCGGAATTTCAGCCTCACCGAACAAGCACTTGAACTGCATAGATATCATACTGGGCAGTTGTTAACATGCTAACTTGAAATGGCCTAGTGGCTCTGTTCGAAGATAACTCGGATTCTATCCAGCAAGAAATGAAAGGGCTGTGTTGTTCATCTCATTATCGTCATTATCTATGGATCTCAAAATGTAGTTACACGGTTCATCGCATTCTTTTGATCCTAGGGGGTAGGCATTGGCTGTAAGGAAAAGACTGCATCTCTTACATCTTAATAGCTCTTTCTCCCAGCCTGTCTCCCTTCTACTGATGGTATGCTTGCACGAATTCTCCATAGCGAGTATTAGTAACTAGTACTGATCAACCATTGTCTCCGACATCTTTCAGAGGCAGAAGGATGTGAGGCCATAATTGGGAGAGAGCGGGCGGCCTTGCATGCCGCAAAATTGACCAACTTTCTCAGAGGATCGTGAATTAAGTTGTGGTAGTATACGATCAGCTCCTTCGGTCTTGATTTCAATAGGGACTGGAAAACTTCCGGCTGATGTTCTTCATACAGATGCTTAGCCAGGTCCCAGAGATGAGGCCAGCACAACACAGCACTATTCTGTCGGCGCTTCGATAATTCACGCTCACATATGGGGCTCTGTCCAAAATTGGCTTGGCCTACAGTAGGCATCAAAATTTGTTCTGTAGGTTGATACCGAGTTCAATAGCATCTAGAACATTTCAACAATGATGGATGACGTACCAGCGCTGTTGTATTGCTGCCAAGAATTTGAAGGAACACAGGAATTGACGGATCGTCTTCGGACTAACTTCTTCAAGCTGTGACCAATCAACAAGAAGTCTCCTACAACTGAGGAGGCTCTTGTGATGCAGATTAACAGAGACTAGACACTATAACAACATATTGAGCCACTGGAATTCGGCCGAGGCCTTCCGTGCTTGCAACTGACAAACATCAAGGTAAATGCGAGAGTCAAAATTTGAATTCCTAGTCATCCCTTAATTCTTAGTCATAGTTAGACATGACAGTACACATCATGCTCAAGACCTACATACTAGAATTTACCGGCAGCTAGTTGTCAATTTCAATTTTCTAATCAAGATTCAATGTTGATCGTCCATCACCTGCACAGCCACACTTATTACGCAAGCTCCTCAACGCCGCATTATCTGTGCTGACAACGAATCAACTCAGGTGATGCCACAGATCAAGGATCATGTCCCACTCGGGACGGATCATCCAAATCTCCGGTACTAAGCATGCCCTACAACACCATGGAGCATCGAGCGAAAAACAAATTCATAATGATTTTGCGCAACCTATGGTGGGTGCTATCAATGCAGTATGACATTGGGTAGAGCAAGGTTTCTGATTTACAGAGACTAGGCTAGAATTGGGCATCGAAAGAACTAGTACCATTAACTTCGAGTAAAGCTAGTTGTCATAGGATCCAAAATATTAGTGTGACTACCAACATTTCTCACAGAAAAACGTGGTACGTACACCTTGTAGTCTATATTTAGTAGTGGTTTCCTCGGTTTCGTGTCACCTGGTTGCAAGAGGGACAATACCCATTGATGTTGGGTGCTGTCATGAATGTTAGTAGGAAAGAACAGGAAGGTCGCAAGAGGTATCGTACAATACTGCTCGGGATAGCGAAGGCTGTAAAGCAAGGGCTAAGAGGAAGGAGTTTATGGCGAGTCAATACAGACATACTATTGCCAACAGGTCTGCAAGCAAGCCGGCGGCTTGCAGCGTGCAGGATGGAAGAGGCTGAATTTGCAGTTTTTCTCCTCACACCGGATCTAGGAAAGGCGTCAAAACATGAAAACAGACAAATAACGCTGCATAGCATTTGTCGTACAATTTCTTCAGGCTAAGGTTACAATGATTAGTAAATGTTAAGACATCAAAATGTAAAGGCCATACAAGGTTGATAGTATGTCCGCAGCTGAGGTAGACATTTCTAACACTGTACAGGGTTAAGGAGCATAGCGCATACCACAGCGCATAGTGGCTTACTGGCGATGGCGGCACATGATGAATTAGTGGATAAAATGAAGATAACGTTGGAGTGCAAGGTCGACAGACCACTGAGAAGATAGTGACTGTCATAGATGGTGCCCTTTTTATAAACCAAGACAAATGTCGAGACCACATACAATGTTGGCAGAAGAGCTAGGAGCACACGGAGTCTCGAGTTGACCGAAGGCTGTTGAATCAGAAGAACAAATCAACGGCGATTTTTTATTTGAACGTTTTCTCATTCTAGTTCATAGAAAATCATGGATAACTGTTAGCCACTAACTCTAATCGACTTAGATCAACCAAGGATCGCCACTCGCACTTCGGTGGACGATACACTCGGAGGTCAAAGGGGATGATAGAGAGCCAGCGACGAACTAGATAGTTCGCGAAGTCGTGAGCTTTGAAGTTAGGTAGATTAAACCTTAGCCGAAGCTGGGGTTTAGACCAGCTGAGGCTCTACTTAAATACACATTGGGTAGACTAAAAATAGGATGGTGAGAATGTCCGATCAGAACCGCAGCATAGAGTAAGCGTGAATGCATAAGAGAAAGAAGAAGAAATGAATAAACCGTAACATTACCCCCTCCTCAAGACTCATTCGTCCCGAATGAGCTCTGACTTTCCTCCCCACTTTGCGTGGATTCGCTGTAAAAGGACCAGGTGTTGTCATCATCGTTGTCATCATCTTCGGAGTCGAAGTCCCAATTTTCGTAGACGCGTTGCAAATTCTCGAGGTCGAGTTTCGAGTCCTCGTCGTCGAGTGTTCCTTCTACGTTGGGTACTCCGTCTGCTTCTTCGGTGGTAACTTCTCGTACTGCGATCGACGACTGTGAGTCGGAGTGTATTGGGTTTGTGCACTCGGAGGAGTATACGGTCTCGATATCCGTGACGCATGGAGTATCTGGGTCATGGTAGACCAATCCAATGCCTGGCGGTATCTTGTCATCTCTCCCAACCGTCTTTCCATGCTTGTCGACCTCCCAATGAATCCTCTGGAGACGTGCTTCGTACTCGTTTACGAGTTCCTCCGCGTTGGCCATATCCGAGCGTTTGACCCAGGAGTTTTCTTCCCTCGGATAACCTCTCCATTTGACTAGGTATTCGGTTATGGTATGACGGGTTCGTCCACGACCTATAGTTTTGTCTCGCTGCTCTACGATTTCCTCAACCTCGTACTCCTCTTCATCATCAATTAACTCTGGAGGTGGTCGTTCGGGGCGTGGTTGATTCGGAAAGATAGGAGCCACATAAGGGGTTAGGAGCGATTCGTTAAAACGGTTGTGAATTCTCCACTTGACCGGTAACTTTAGCTCGTAAGCTGAGGCCCCCTTTTTTGCCACGATGGTAAAGGGCCCAACACGACGGTCCCCGAGCTTTTTCGTAGGGCGAGGGAGATTTAGGTTGGTTGTGTCTAACCACACCTTGTCCCCCGGCTGATACTCCATTGCCTGGTCTTTGCGCTTGTCGTAAGCCTTTTTCATCGAGTCCGCTGCCTTTTCTAGGGATATTTTTGTTTCCTTCTGCGCTTTCTCGATCTCCGTTACCAACTTTGCCGCTGCTGGGACGGTTGTCGGTTTTCATGAGGCGGTGATGACCTGCCCATCTCTCCCAAACACTACCTTGTACGGGGAATACCCAGTGGATGCGTGTTGGCGATTATTGTGCGTGAAGGCTGCTAAGGGCAACCATTCACTCCAATCGTCTTGTCGATCATTGACAAACATCTTTAGGTATTTCTCGATTTCTTGATTTACCCTTTCCGTCTGCCCGTCCGTCTGTGGGTGGTACGCGGTGGAGGGGTTTCCTTCGACGTGAATGAGGGTGTAAAACTCCTTCATGAACTTGGAGACGAAGATGGAGCCGCGATCCGAGATGACCTTTTCGGGCATTACTCCGTAGGGTACATAGACGTAGTCCCTCAGTATTTTGGCGAACCCGAGGGAAGTGAGCTCTTCGGTGCATGCGATGGGGATGATGGTTTTGGAGAAGCGATCGACAATAACCAAAACGGAGTCGAAACCCTTTGAATTCGGTAGCTTGGTGATCATGTCTACCGAGATGTGGGTCCAGGGATGATTCGGGACTTCATTGGGATGCAACGGAGCCTTCTTTGGTCGACGATCTGCCTTGGTTCGTTGGCAGACGTCGCATCCTTTCACGTATGCTTCTACATCTCGACGTATCCTTGGCCACCAGTAATCGCGAAGTACCAATTCTTTGGTTTTTTCGATCCCTGGGTGACCCGCGGTAACATGGTCATGTCGGAGGGCTATAATTTGTCCTCGGAGGTCATGATTTACAGGTATGTAGATCCTTCCATCGTACCACAGCATATCTTGATTGCGATAGACTCCCTTTTCGTGATTAAGGGAGTCTGAAATCCCTCTATCCCAATTACGGGGATCGTGGGTGGCGGTCTTGATTCTCTCGTGTAGGTCTTCCACGGTGGGCATGACTAAGGCCTGGAAGTGCTCCGCTTTGAGCACGGTCACATCCCGATTGTCCTCCTTCCCTTGGTCATGGTCCACCCTTCGGGATAGGAGGTCCGCTTTACGATTTTGTGCTCCGGGTTTGTGATGCAAAGTGAATTGGTACTCCGCGAGCTCAGTTACCCATCGAGCTTGTCGTCGATTGAGTTTTTGAGGTTTGCGGAAGTATTGGAGGTTGGAATGATCAGTCCAGATCTCGAAGTCCTCCCTCGCACCCATGAGGTATTGGCGCCATTCTTCCAAGGCAATCATAATGGCAAGGAGCTCTTTGTCGTAAATTTCGTAGTTGCGTTCCGTGACGGATAAGGCCTTCGAAAGAAAAGCCACCGGGCGCCATTTTTCGTCCTGCCATTGAGAAAGTACCGCCCCTATCGCCCCTTCGCTCGAGTCCGCCTCCACTCTGAAGCGTCCCATGTCCAACGGGATGGCTAGTACCACGTCTTCTCGGAATAACTCTTTTAGTTTTTCAAACGCCCCTTGTTGGGCCTCTCCCCATTTCCACTCCTGTTTCCCGGTGAGAATGGTTAACGGTTTGACGTGCTTGCTATAGTCCCGTATGAACCGTCGGTAGAAATTGCAGAACCCAAGGAAAGACTGTAATTCTTGCTTTCTCCGGGGAACTGGCCAGTCCAAGAGACCCGCGATTTTAACAGGGTCCATGCGAAGCTTCCCTTCGCTGATGATCACCCCCAAGTATTCGGTCTCCTCCACCTTGAACTCGCACTTCTCCGCTTTTAGGAACAACTTGTTCTCGCGTAAGATCTGCAATACTTTACGCACTATCCGTCGGTGCTCCGCCTTGGTTTTCGAGGCGATAAGTATGTTGTCTAGGTAGACCGACACCTCTCCCGCCGCTATAAGATCTTTGAAGATGTCGTTCATCATCCATTGAAAAGTAGCAGGGGAATTGGTGAGGCCAAAGAACATTACCAGGGGTTCATAGAGCCCCCGGTTGGTCCGGAACGCCGCCTTCCACTCGTCCCCTTGTTTGATCCGCATGTTATTATAGCCCCACCGCACGTCGAGTTTGGTGAAGTACTTGGCCTTCTTTAGCCGGTCCATTAGTTCTCCGATAAGCGGCAGCGGATAACGGTTCTTGATGGTCATCTCGTTGAGCTTTCGGTAGTCTTGGACCGGGCATAACTTCCCATCTTTTTTCTTGACGAAGAAAAATGGAGAGGCCATAGGGGACTTGGAGGCTCGGATGCGTCCAGTGGACAGATTCTCGTCGAGGAACTTGTCTAGCTCTTCTTGTTCGGTCGGGTTGAGAGGGTAGACTTTACAGTCCAGGTTGGCATTAGCGTTGGGGATCAGCTCGATAGCATGATCCCAGGGTTTCCGCGGGGGTAACTCGTCAAAGTTCTCCTTGTCGAAAATATCCTGAAAGTCGCGGTATTCCTCCGGCACGACTTCTTCGAACGACTTGGTTGCCTTTTTGGCGTTAGCCCGAGCTGCCAATTCATTGGCTTTGGTGCCCATGGCTCTCACCTGGAAGGCTTCTTCAAAGTCTATTACCAGGATGGTGTCCCCTTCTTCGTACTCATCCCACCGCGCCGAAGGGTCGGTGTCAGGAAGAGAGAAAGGGATTTTCTGGCAAGTGCACCGGGCTAGGGTAACTGCTCCGGTGTCCCAGTCGATAAGAGGGTTATGTCGTTGTAACCAGTCGTGCCCTAGGAACAGGGGGGTGGAGCCTAGATCGACTACGGCCAGTTCGATCCGCTCCACGTGATCTCCTATACGTAGCCTGACTTCGGCGTATTCCGTGATGTCCCCTCCCTTGTTCCTGGTGCCATCGGCATTATAGACCGGAACGGGTCGAGCCGCCTTCTTGAGGTTGAGGCTGTGCTCATGGGCCCAGGCCCGATCAATAGAGCTACCCGTGGCCCCGCTGTCCACCAGAGCGCTTAGGGCGTGGGTTTCCCTCGTGTCCAGAGTCTCTAGTTGTACTTTTATTGAGACATTGCGCCCCTTTCTCCCTCGTATATACATCGGTGGTCTCTGTAAATCCTGCATCCACTGCCACCTTTCTCTGGCCTGAGCGGCCGTCTCAGTCTGCTCTTCCAACTGGTGACACAGTTGGTCAGTGACCTCTTCCCGGCGACGAGGGTGTATCCACCCATTGAGGACGGCTCTTGCCGCTGCATCCCCTCGGGCAATACGTAGCGCGCGGCGGGTCCATAGTATCCCGTGGGGTTCATAGTACATGTCCGGGATTATCTTCTGGTCGCGGGGCGTCGCCGAGAGCGACACAACTGGGGAAGGCGCTCGTTTCGGGGTCACGACCGGAATGTCGGACCGTAAGTGGGCTTCCTCATCGTCGACTTCTTCCAAGGAAACCGGAGGGTTCTTGCTTCGAGGCGGCATTTGGTCACCGGGCCGAAAAGGGCCCCTCAGCGGCACTTGGGCGCCTTCCGTCGAAGTGGTAGGGGAGGGCTCGCTGCCCTGTGTTCGGCCCTGGCCACGGGCGCTTGTGCGCGACGTTGTAACCCCTACGCGAGATCCATTACTTACGCTCTTCCTACACCCGGCGGTACTTCAGGTAACCCTTCGTGAGCGCACACATGTTGGCTCCGACGGGGGGTCTACACCGTTTGCCGCGGGCTTGTCCTTGGCTACTAAGGGTAGGTGGTCCCTCGACTTCACGGCCTCAGCTGCTTTCTCAACACCTTCCACTGAAACAGATGGCCCCACAGACGGGGACGCAGGCCCAGCGGACTGGGTTGTCGACCTTTCTCCCACTCCAGGGTGACCTCCCTTCGTCAAGGGTGCAGTCGGGACTCGACCTAGGGGGCTCTGCCCTCGAGGGGCTTTCCCTGTACGGTGAGCCGGGGGTTCCTGAGCTCGGACGGCCCCTAGGGGTTCAGTACCGAGCGCAGACTGCGCGTGGTGGCGGAAATCCCCTCCTACGCCGTGGTGATTTTGCGATTCCTGGTCCTTAGTTTCTTCTACTGGTAACGCGGCGAAAAAGTTGGTATATTGTTCATACGGAGTACCTACATACGTAGTATAAGTCCGGCTAGAAGTACATGAATGCGCACCAGATGAAACTAAGTCCTTAGCCGACGTCGTCGAATCGCTTATTTCGACGCCGGCTGGTCTTTTGACGTCTTATCGTCCTTGACCTCCTCAACCTTCGTGCCTCCCCCCAACTCTTCCTTCTCAGCTTCTTCGAGCAGTTGGCGTAGTCGTTGAACGTTGGGTTTCTTCTTGCGAGGTGGGAGTTTGACGGGGAGCCATTTTGATTTGTCCGTCGGACATTTATGGTCCCGGCTCCATCCGGTATTGCCGCACTTGAAGCATCGCTTGTCGCTTCGCAACTTGTCGATCTCCATCGGCTGCCCGGCACCTCCATAGGTCGTCCCCGTGGCGTCCTTCTTGTCGCCACTAGAACCCGACGCTCCACCCTTCTGTGATGATTGATTGCCTCGACCAGAACCGCTGTTCTGGGAGGACTTACTGCCCAGTCCTTGGGCGACTCCGTATCGGTAGTTGGTGTCGATCCTTAGGACTCGCACCTTCCATTGTGCGTAGGTTGTGGGGCGCTCATTGTCCCCATGCATAACCGTATTCCGCACCATCGGCCTTATTGCCGCTTCGACTGCTTCGAACATCTGCTTCTCATCGCCGAATTCCTCGCACTTGTGGGCCAACCTTTCAAACTTCGCGAAGAATTCTACTGCTGATTTGAAGCCCGACTGACGGATCTTTTTCCACTCGGCCTTCCATATCGTCAATTCCGCTACTTCACGGAACTCGCGTGTGAGGTCGTCGGAGAATTCCGCCCAGGTGGGGAATCTCCAATGTCCCTGCGGGTCCCGGTATCGATAGTACTGGTCTACCCACCACTGTTGTGCGTCCCCCCGTAAGTACCCCTGCGCGAACGTAATGCGGTAGGGGTTATGCCCCTGATCGTTCATCGTGTAGTACATGGGGAATACCGCGAAGTATACTTCGCAGTGATGTAGGAACCGAGTAATGTCCGACGAAACTCCGGTGAAGTACTCGGGCTGGGTCACCAGCTTGGGTTTGACGTCATTCCAGGGGTTATTCACCCCTCCCGGGGCCAGCTGCCACGGGGGAATCGGATCCGGCGGCGAAGGAACGTGAGGGGGTGCGGGCGGTTTGGGAGGTCGCGACAGCGATCGTAGGTTCCGATTCTCCCCTGGAGGTGGGTACCCTGCAGGGTCCGGGTACCGCGGCGTTTTTGGCGGTTGAGGCGGCACCGGCGGGACCGTGGATCCTTTCCCTTTATCAGGGTGAGAGGGCCCGGCGCCCGGATCATCCATGTCGTCATCGTCCCCTCCTGCGCCTGCGAAGAAGTTGTCGGGGAAGAATCCCCCCATGTCGACGGGAGGAGGCATCGGCTGAGGCCTTCGGTACGGCGCGCATTCAGGCTGGGGCACCTCGGGATTCACCGAGTTCCAGACCAGGGCCGCTCGGTGCCAGGTCTCCACCTCTAAGATATTCTTCATGAGGTATACGTCCCCCATCTGTTTAGCGTGACGATAATCCTCCCCTGCTTCGGAGAAAAGCCACTGCGGGTCTTTCTCCATATCCTCCATCACGATTTCGTACAGCCCGTGCCATGGTAGGAGCTCGAAGATGCTGGGCCTAGGCGTCGGCCCCTGAAGAAGGACCTGCCTTACCGCTGCCATCACCGTTGGCTCCAGAGCCTGGTTTGGGGGTCGACTCGGCATCCTTAGCCTCCTTCCTCTCTCGGGCGAGGCGGTCGATTTTTGTGTTCCTCTTCTGTCTCTCGATGTCTGAGTCCCAGTCGGTGAGCTCTGCCTCGTAGGCGGCCCATGCTCTGGCTCTCCTCTGTAGGTCGGTTCCGGCGTGTCGTACGGCGCCGGCATATCTAACGGCGGCCGCTCGTATTCGGTTTCCGACTTCGAGGGGAGTGGCGTCGGGCTTGAGGGGTAGGTCCCACCAACCTGTGGGTCCCTGGAGGGCGTCTTCTTCGGCGCGACGTATGCGTGCGTCGTGCGCTCTTCCTCGGTCCATTCGGGCCTGGACTTCTGGGGACTCCCGGGCATCTCCTGGGAGTCCGAGGGACTCGACGTACGTGTGATAAAGGAGAGGCCAGGGGCGTTGTGCAGCAGGGATGGGGTCGGCGAAGGCTCGCGCTTGTACTGATGGCTCCCAGTTGGTGACTCCGGCGAGTCGCTCAGAAACGGTAATTGTTCCAAGTTCCTCGGGGTCGAGCTCTCCGTACTCGCTCCAAAGCTCCCCATCCGTCGGCTCGTGCGCGGGGACGGCGGGAGTGGCCGGGGGCGTCTCGGGCCGGTCAGGGACTATGTCGGGCTCTGGCTCGGGCGAGACTCTGGCCACAGGAGTTTCTTCCCTTGGGTCGGCGTAGACCCAACTGGTACGGGGGTACCAGGCGACTGGCTCTCCCCTATTGGTTGGCCAGGAGCCTGAAACAGGCTGTGGCTCAGTTGCACGGGTGGTAGCCGTGGAGGCTCCGAGGCCAAGCTCTCCGGAATCTTCGTTGAAGTCCTCTCTTCTGGACGCTGCGAGCCTTGCTCGATCTCGTGCGTCGTCTGCCGCGATTCTTCGGTCTCGCGCGTTCTCCCAGGTGCTCCCCCACTCGGACGGCTCCCACCTGTTCTGGGAACGTCCGCTCCAGTTGTCTCCGGTATAGGTTGCATCCTCCTCGTCATTCGGATAGAGCTCACCGAGGATGTCTTCGAGTCGGGCTCTTTCGAGGTCGGTGAGCTCGTCGCCTTCGAACTCGGTGTCAGGGCTTTCTTCGCCCGCGACCAGAGGCCTGGTGCCTTGTCCTCGGGCTCCGTCGGAACTTGACTCGCTTTCGACTGGAGAGACGTCGAAGAGGCCCGGTAAGGGCGAGTCTCCTCGGTCGAGGAGTACCCCCCGGGTATCGGTGATGTCGACGGAGTCGTCTGACTCGGCGGTAGCGCTTCTGTAGGAGTCTGTGCTCGACTCTGAGGATCCCGAGCTGGATCGCGACGATGTGTAAAGGGACCCTCCAGGTCCTCTCGGTGTGATGGGTCGGCCATCGTGTAAGGTTTGGGCTGAAGCTGCGGGGATGAAGATTACTGGTGGCGGATATGCCGGGGTCGCTGGGATGTAGTGGAACGGGAGTTGTGCTCGTACGTGCCTTTGTTGACGGCAGCACCGTTGAAGGTAGTACAAGCAGATGAATAAGAAAAAGACGGTAGAAAGTGCGGAGATTATGGGAATGGCGTCGGATAAGGGCATCCGTCCGTGGGCTTATTTTTTGGGTAAACCGACGGTAAGGATAGACCATACGACGGTCAAGGTGATAATAGTTAGGGCAGCGAGGGTCGCGATGATCAGGTTGAGGTCGGTCTCGTAGTTGGAGCCGGTCATCAACGGGATCTCGTCGTCGAATGAGGGGTCAGTCAAGGCTAGCAGTATGACCGCTAACAATGATGCTGACTTTAGAGCAATAGGGAAGGGTTTCGTGGTTCCTTATACCAGGGGTACGTATGCGCCGTACAGAACAACTAGCAGACCTGCTAGAAGGGGTGCAGCGATACAAACCCGGATGAGGGCTAAGGTAAGGAGAACAGTTACTAGAACTGCAAAGATGGGATCGTTAACAAGGTGGGGCAGAATCCACGCGATGACAGCGGCCTGAAGTAGTAGGTCAAAGGGGGTGACCCAAAGAACTACCATGACGAAAAAGTGTATCGGATGAATTTTGAGGTAAGTGCTTTTCCGTTGGTCCACTCGTAACACGCTAACAACCACGAGGTTGTCCTTTCGAACATGCAGCGATGACCTCTCTGGTCAAGCAAGAGGGTATTGCAAGATAAGAACTTGGGCAGCGCTCTTTCTTGGAAGTGACGCTGAGCAAGGTTTGTTGAGCTTCGGCTAAATGTTAGCCACTAACTCTAATCGACTTAGATCAACCAAGGATCGCCACTCGCACTTCGGTGGACGATACACTCGGAGGTCAAAGGGGATGATAGAGAGCCAGCGACGAACTAGATAGTTCGCGAAGTCGTGAGCTTTGAAGTTAGGTAGATTAAACCTTAGCCGAAGCTGGGGTTTAGACCAGCTGAGGCTCTACTTAAATACACGTTGGGTAGACTAAAAATAGGACGGTGAGAATGTCCGATCAGAACCGCAGCATAGAGTAAGCGTGAATGCGTAAGAGAAAGAAGAAGAAATGAATAAACCGTAACAATAACAACATCTTCTCCCAAAGAAGAGCTGATTCTTGAAGAGGATAAGCCGGAATCTCAAATCAGAGCACTGGTATCATGGCCAGGGGCCTGTTCAGAGAACAGGAAATGAAATGGCAAGTTGTAACTACAAGCCTTGAGGCAATCAGCTGATCACTTTAGAGGGTGACCTTGGGAATGTACGGCACGTGTGGTTGAGTCGCATGAATCCATATCTTCCAGTCACGACCGAAGAGCAGAGCACGGCGGTATAGCAAGGAGAGCATCTTTGCATATCTGTGGCTGAATGAAAAAAGAGGTAGTGCCCTTAGACAGTCCCAGAAAGTCGAAAATCACAACAGTATAGCCGTTTCTAGGAGTTTGAAAATACAGGTTGATTTGATAATACGTCGCATAGCCTGAGAAGGATCAGCTAAAAGGAGACGACATAGGTTCAGTATGTTTTAGTACAAATCTTCAGTAAACCTTTGAGCTACCAAAGGTGGGAGGTCTGGGCCCTTACAGACTCGTGCCAGCAGGATCTAATTTTACGACTCATTGAAGGAAGTTGTTTTATTACCGACGGTGTTCCTCAACAGAAACGGGCACGGGACGGGGTCCGTACTGAGTCCTCTTTCCAACCTTATTGCGCCTATGATCTAGGGTTCAATTTGAAGGGACGTCATTGACAGGATATAGAACTGAAAGTGCTAGTCTTAGTAGTCTATGACTCTTAGGAAGATATGATTGCTTGCAATTTACGAGGGATCCCTACTCTTATAAACAACCTGTCTGTATCGGACCGGTCAGCTTGCGGTCCGATTCGATGATTGATTGATCGTCGGTCGAGAGTTGGATATGCGGAGACAATGTGCCAAGGAAGACGCAAGGAAGGGGTAACATTACAGCTGTTTGCATACAGCTTGACAGTCGGGGGCGTTTTCGTGGATGATGGAAGAAGGCTCGGACTTGGTCATGAACCGTGTCTTGGGGGGCTAAAAGGGCCTCCGAGATCGCAAAAATAGCCATAAACAATGGTTTATGACCAAGTCCAAATTACTTTCTTCTCTCGCGCAAAACACATACCACTGTCAAGCTGTATGCAAACAGCTGTAAGACTTGGCACGATAAGCCAGATGGCGGTGAAGTAGATGGGACGGGACATGTGTCGAGATAAGGAATCTGTAGCCCTAGGAGCTGGAAACCGGCAAGCTTGAACAGCCTAATATTAAGGTATCAATAGAGTACATACTGAGGCGTGTGACTTGGATATGAGAAATTTGCCGTTTACTGACAACAGCACAAACTGAGTAGGGACAAAGTACAGCAAACGTTTTACTGAGCGAGTAACTTCGAGCGTCTGCTAATATTAATGAGACTCGATAGCACTTCGAACTGAGCAACGCTAGACGGAGACCTACAACTTGAAGGGCAGGCTGAAGTTCGGGAGAATGTGGCACTCGGACCGGCCCCACCGGATACGCATTCTTTGTCACGTGTTTCGGATTTCAAGTGGCATGTCCATTGTCCATCACATCCAACACCGACACATGTTGCAAGGGCGCCGTGGAGGATTCTACATGTTCTCTGTAGTCTCGCGGCAGAGGCAGATATACATTAAAGATGCCACAGTCAGAGCATTGCAACACGTTCCCTTCGTGTTCGGGTAAGCAAGCCATCCTTCTCCTACATGACGGAAACTGATTTCCAATGCTATACACAGTGCATCGTGTCGAAAACGACATAGCCCAGAAGTTACCGTTGACACAGATCACCGACAGGCTGGCTGGTCGTTGGTATAGGCGACTTTGAGCCTCAAAAAAAGCCGGTGTCGATGACTGCTAGGCGGAAGAAAAAGGTAGGGAGACAAGGATGCTGGTGAGAAAGACTTGCAGAACTGTGCGTTAATTGTCGTCTTTTCTTTGCTTCCAAATCTCACAACTGCTGCTAGCCAATGTCCAACAGTTCTGCTCCCCGCCGAACCGAACTCGTACGGTCCCATCGTGAGCAACTGAGCGAAACAGCATGGGCTACTGTTATCCAAATCACGGAACATCGGCTTCTTTACTACGCTAGCATCTACGATGTCCGATGACCCCATGTTCGGACTACGACTGTTGTCATATTTTATCAGCGTACGGCCCTAGTTTCCATGTCACAATCGCACCGATGTACATTCAGAAATACTGTACCTTTTTGCGAGGTTTACCTGGTGTGTTTTGTAACAATCGACGAGCATAGAAAGGAAGGCGCGGAAGGACTGAACGGAAAGGTTATTGTAACAGGCTGGTATCAAGCCGAGTTTTCCTCCGATGCGACGAGGAAGTTGATGGGGAGAGAATTCTCCGTCGATCCTCTCTGTGGCAATCTCGTTTGTGACAAACGTACTGCGGGTCAGCGTTCTACCCCACTTTGCGGGACGAATGTTACTCCGCTTACTTAATCACCTTTCTCTTTCAATCTTCGTCCCGGTTCTATATCGGAATTTTACCTCCTTGGCCTTCAGAAGTCAGCCAGCGTGTATCCTCTTTGCAGAGCGTTCAGCTCCGCAACAAAATATTGCATACGTGGCATTCAGCATCCATCCACCTCGCCGGTAGACTTTGGGGTTGTTATCAGCGTCTACGGTCCGAAAGGAAGGCAGTGTCTGTCCCAACTTCAATGCCGAGGAGGCCTGTCATATCAGTTCCGGATTTCCTGACTGATATTATTCACATATGACTGATTTTCTCTTTGTACGACGAGTCGACGAGGTTGATAGTAGTTTGCTATTGTTTACCTGAGCTTGTAGTTTAGCAGAGTCGACCAATAAGAACTGTTTCTCTGTTTCTTCGTTGGTGTCGTGTATTCATCACCAGTCAGAGGAAAATATGAGCATTATCTGACTGGCCGACACTTGGTCGACATCCTTGACATGTATTCACTGCCTGATATCACTCTTTTCTTCGAGGTCGATATGGATACCAATGCCAGTTGTCTTCAAGGCCATTATCCCAATAAAGCTCAGCCTGGGAGGCGCCATGCCGTGTAGTCTGGCAGCATGTCTAACTAGTGGACGAGGGACGTATATTCCATCGTTGGCTGGCTTCGAAGGTGATAATCGAAATCCTACCCTATCAAGCAATCACAAAAAACGTTTGGTTCCGCAGCCATCACCGCCAGGCCGAAGCGCAAGACTATCCATCCAAGACTACTTCACCGGCGCCACGTCATCTCAAACTCGGCTACCATAACAACCTATCTCGATAAATAGTACTCTGCTGTACTCATACTCGCCGATGGATCTCCAACTTGCGTTTTCAAGTGCAATAGTGTCCTACCAGAAACTGAGGATCTCTCAAAACTAGCAAGTTATTAGAAGGACGCGAGGGTGGCTTCGTTATGAGGAGAGACCATGTATTTCGCAATTCTCACCCGCGGATGCATACAGTAAAATGTCGTATCGAAGTCTACCTACACACAACACTCAGTCGCACTCTCAGCAACTTTGATTTCTTCGTTGAAGACGTGACAGACTCAGCTAAAATGGGCTTTGCCGGTGCGGTATTTTGTTGTGTAAATCTGTCCTCCATAATGATTCGACTACTCTGAACCAGCATTGGTCTCTCATCTGTATGGAGGATGAATTCACTACAGCACTCCGATGTACATTACAATGGCGCCACGGGAATTTTACAGGATTTCACATATTCCCGATAGTCATAAGGACGGCAGAGGCGGATATGTATAGTAGATGCATCAGTTGGTGCACCGCACCGCGTCTCGTCTCCTTTGTATCCGGGTAAACCTTGTCCTTTTCGTACATGATAGAAACTTATTGATAATGCTATACACAGTGCATGATGCATGATACCATGCACGACCTAGCTCCGAGGTACCCCGTCGAAGCAGAAAACCAACAGGCTGGATGGTCGCTGGCATAGGTGAGTTGGAATCTCAGAAAAACAACTGGTATACCAGGCGGAAGAAAGAAGCTTGGAGATTAGGATGTTAGCCAGGAGGACACAAGCGTGTGTATATCGTCTTTCTTCCTCTGTTTCTCAATCTTACAGCTGTCGCTAGCCATCTGTTCCGCTTGACCATTCACTGATGCCCAAGACGCGCCGTATGGCTTCGTCCATCACAATTATGCACAATTGAGCAGAGCAAATTATGGGCTACGACTGTCGGAATCGAATGTCGGACATTATTATCTCCCTTGACAGCCCTGGTATCTACGACGACGCACTGCAGTACACCTAACCCCCACCACTCCTCAGCCCTGCAAGAGGCATGACCCCATCATCACAATCGGCTACGTCGCACGGGAATTCGGTGAATAATCTATAACCCTAGCCGAAGCTGCTGATTTCCATGCCGCTGCTGAAACGTAAGAAATGCCGCTGCGCGTTTGCGAGATTTCCCAGCTCACTACCGACAGGCGTTACGGAATTGCGGGAGAACAGAGATTGCAGAGGAAGCTGTAAACGGCAAGGTAAATGGGACCAACTAGTATCGAGACAACCTTCATTTGGTGTTCTATGGGCTCCAAAAAACTTTGTAGGACATGGAACTGCTACCCGTTTGAGCGTCGACTTTGCATTGACCTCGAGCACGAGCAGAAAACCGATTCTGTCAATTTGCATGTACCCGATAAATGAATTATGACATCAATTTCACCAATCGTGCATAAGCGAGGATGTGACCACGGACCTCAAAAATGGCAGGAAGGAAATGCAGGCGTTGGAGAAATGCCAGTAACGAAACACGCCAATCAGAGAAAAAGCCCGTCCGCAGCGGCACACGAACCATGAAACTCATGAAACGCAGGCACCGGACACAACTGACAAAGCTTGCCATTTGGAAAAACAGCGTACCTGCAAGGCTTTACCTCCAATACTATCTAACCAGCAACCGGATCAGATTTGACTGTCATCGCTCACACAGGTACGGCCGCTGTCGCAGACCTTTTCAACAGCACACCGTAAATGTAGAAATTTAGGACATCCTGACTATAGTACCTATACCTAACTTTTCGGAAAGTGAATGAGACTTGCTGAAATTTCGTCCGATATCAAAAGTTCCAAGACGGCGTGAAATTTATCTCAAATCAAAGAAAGCAGGAATGGATCACGAGATTCCGGTGTTCGAACCGAAGCTAATTGTTTCCAGCTACCCTGAATCAATGCCGAAAGCATCTGTTTCGGTACATACTTCGGCAAGACCAGTACTGAAAATGTGAGTGCTACCGGAATCCCGTCTGGAATACTTTATTTCGGTATCCGTGTTAGGCAAAGCCGAAACTAAGGTTTGGGGCGTCCTGGGCCGGAACGGGGTCATGAATCCTAATTTGGGTATACTGGATGTCGGCACGGGAATCAAAGGTCTGGGCATGCATTCCGGGCCCCCGCAAACCTTAGGTTTACCATCTGCCGAAACTTTGCCCTGAACGGAGGCTTTCGTCACTAGTTCAGGGAATTCCTGAATCTTTGCTTTCAGAGCTCGATTACGGCAGCCTGGATTGAAATTCGATATCTTACATTCCGGGGATGATTCAATGCCTTCTTGAACCTTTGGTATGGCTACCAGTATCAGTAAGTCCTGTTTTTCACATGAAATCTTAGGTATAGGCAAGTAAATCCGACTCTCTCAAATTTCCGCATTCCCGGAGTGCAGGCTCACGCAGCAACTCTTATTTTAGAATGGTGGCGCTGTCTCTATGGATTCGACATCTCCTCCGATTCTTTCGCTCCGTCTCTCGCTTCTGCACTTAATATAACTCGGAAAATGACTCCCGCTTCACGATCTAATCTTCAGTAATGCCTCGAGTTGGGCCTGAGAGCGCTGGCTTCTAAGTACTCGTAGTAGGATGAGCGAGCGAGCGCCTTCCATTACCTGGGTGCTCTATGAGCTCTCTCTATCTCTTTTCTATCTTGTACGACATGCAGTTGTATACATACTTCTCCTAAACTAGCTGGACAGCCTGGACTCTTGGATATCTGAATTCATTTATTCGTTCCTTGTTTGTTTACGTCTTGTACTTCGGTTTCTTATCTACATTTCGGTTTTTTCTTCGTTGTCCTGTCCTGTCTGTCTGTCTCTATTGCATGTACCAAAATGAAAATCAGGGGTTAAAAGAGATGAAAGCTGCTTTCCTGTGAATCGTGAGCGTCGTCATCCGACCACCGCCCCTCCACAGGGCACACAGGACTTGCGGGAAGCATGTGCATCGATTGATATAGGTCAAACCTCATGATCCATCGCATTCACGCTCGTCTAGAACAGTGGTGTACGCCGTCGAAGACTCGGGGCCGTGTCAGCCCTGCGTGCTATTTATACATCATTCATATTACCCCACTGTATTAAGGTCATCGTCGCAGACGTACAAGTGCCTCGGCTGCATACTATTTCGTGATGAGATCGCGCAGTAACGCCAACAGTACACGGAGGTGTTCCTCCGAGTAACCAGGATGGGGTCTTTGACAGAGCGGTGAGGTTTTCCAGGAATCAATTCAAGTTTATTGATTAGCCTGGCATGTATTAGTAAACTTTCTCACATGTTTCCTCATGTGAATTCGAGCACGTTCGAAACGGATTTTGCGGGAATTCCGTTCGAAAGATTTCATCTGAATTGCTTTTCCTAGGATTAAAAGGGCCTTTTCATATATGCTCTCATCGTATGGTGCTAGCTGCTGCTGCCGAACTAGGCTTATCTGAATCGTTGGATGCCCTTCAAATGTCCTTCATGTAGTAAGAAGTAGGTAAGCCTTGAAATCACCTTTAGTATGATATACAATCGAGTCTCTCTATATTTCCAGGACCCGGAAACTGATCTCCGGGTTTCTCAGCATTTCTATTCACTCACGCCGGGCTGTGTACAGAAGAATGCTACCGAAATCTTATCGCAAGCCGATTATAAAAGCTGCAGACAAGACCAGTATTTAGATCTTTACCAGCCCTTCAAATCGTTCTCATGAACGCCAACGTAGCAGCCAAAGGCGTCTCTTTCTTCACGCCCGAGCAAAACCCCCCTGCTGGGACCGCCGCCCCTTCCCAACCCGATGATAAACCTATACCGCTTCTTTTCCAGCCGCTCACGATACGAGGGTTAACTGTGCAGAACAGGATTTTTGTAAGTCATCTTACGAGGCCATGACAACGTCCTCAATGGCCCCTTGGTATAGGTATCGCCCATGTGCCAGTATTCAGCGAAGGATGGCAAGATAACCCCCTGGCATTTCGCGCATCGTTCGTTTTATATGTTCCTTAATTAATAGTATCTCATCGTCTCATAGTTGGCGGCATCTTCACCCGTGGTCCTGGACTTACATTCACCGAAGCTACATCCGTCGTTCCAGAGGGCCGCATCACTCCCGAAGATGCTGGTATCTGGTTGGACGAACATGCGGCTCTCTGGGCGCCTATCGTCGAGTTCGCGCATTCGCAGAACCAGAAGATCGCCATGCAGCTGGGACACGCTGGCCGAAAAGCGTCCATCACCGCACCATGGTTACCTGGCCCTAAATTGGCGACGGAGGAGCTCGGAGGATGGGCTGATAATGTCTATGCTGCGTCACCGCTTCGATTCAATGACGACTATCCGTTGCCGAAGGAGATGTCGAGGGAGAGGATCAAAGAGGTGGTGGACGCATTCAGGAAGGCGGCAGAGAGAGCTGTGAAAGTCGGGTTCGATGCTCTCGAGGTCCATGGTGGACATGGCTACTTGCTGTTTGGGTTCATGAGTCCAACTAGTAACCATCGCACCGATGAATATGGTGGAAGCTTTGAAAACCGTATTCGTTTCGCTTTGGAAGTAATCGACGCGATTAGGTCTGTGATGCCTCCCGGCATGCCACTTTTCTACAGGTGAGTCGGTTTGATTGGTACCAATGGTCGGCTACTAACACGTTTGTTCGCTAGAATATCAGGCAGTGAATGTGTAGAACAGACGCTCCCCGATATCACCTCGTGGCGTTCGGAGGATACCGTCAGAATCGCGCCTATTCTCGCAGCTCACGGTGTTGATGTTTTGGATGTGTCGGCTGGCGGCAACAACAACAAGCAGAAGATTATTCCTGGTCCTGCGTACCAGTCACCGTTAGCACATGCCGTGAGGAGAACCAATCCTGGATTGTTGGTCGCCACCGTAGGAGGTATAACTGACGGTCACACCGCGCAAGGCGTGTTGGAAGACGGTCTAGCTGATGTGGTATTGTGCGGTAGAGCCTTCCAACAGAATCCAGGTCTCGTGCTAAGATATGCGCAAGACCTTGGTGTAGATATACATCTTGCGCACCAGATACAATGGGGATACAAGATGGGGAGGACTCGACGGGGAAAAGCCAACTAGTAGACTTCCTTTAGTATAGAGCATTTTCAATAGTGTAGAGCATTTGAGTAAAGCAATCCGGGACTACAAGCGTTTCAACCTGTAGAGATTCGAGACAGTTTTATGACAGAAAGCCGCTGGTAAGCGTCGAGATATTTGTCAGGGTGACATTCGTAGGGCATCGTGGACACAGAACAGAGTGTACGAGTTGATACTTTATCACTTGTGGAAAGAACTTCGGGAAAACAGGGCATTGAGAGTTGATCCCTAGCTCGACGTAACGGCTTGATAGTCGAGAGTATAGTATGCAGCAAAACACCAGCTTGAAGAATATCTTCTTAGATTGATAGCTTCGTATCGAGTGAAGGAACCAAGAAGAAACGCTCACCGGCACACGGACCGACTGTAGCGATCTCTACCACGTGCACTTAACTCCTCACCTGGACCACCACGGACCAACATTATCATGCGTCACGGATGTCGCTAAGGACGATTTCGCAGGAGCTGAGATATGTTCAGCAGCGGTGGATATATACTAGGGACTGACAGTCGAAGTCCCTTTGCGTTTTGGTAAGACAATTGTCTTTCTCTTGCGTTGCAGAAATTTATCAGTATACACAGAGTATGGATACAGGACGTAGATTCAGCCTAGGCCTATTCCGCATACTCCCCGTTGGAATAGCGCAACAATGGAGCAGATGGTCATTGACGACCTACTCAGAAAAAACGTCGACGTTGGTGACCACTGCGCTGGAGGGTGTTAGTTAAGAAGACTTGCAGATCTGTGCGTTAATTATTTTTTTTCTTTACTTCTCAAACTCATAGCTATTGCTAGTAATCGTTCCTGCTTTATCATCATTGCTGAAGTCTCATGCCCCGGCATCTGTCGCACTCGTGCAGCCAAGCGAAACAGGGCATGGGCTCCAACTATCCAAATCATGGAATACCGGTCCCTTTACCACACTGGCACTTACGGCGAGCGATGTCCACATATCGACACCCACCACTGTGAGGAGTTGCAGGAGGCACGATGACCGTCGTCATCACGCTATCAGCTACCATATTGACCAGGCAAGGGTGCGGGAAAAAGTTGGTGCATTACCTTGAACTCTGTAGGACGAGCCTCACGGACGATGCAGACACCACACTTGGGACGAAATCATGATACTGCCTGGGCGTCGCCGACAATACTACCCAGCAATGTTGGCTTCGCTTCCACCATGGCATGATAATAGCGCATACATGCAGGTCTTGGAATGGGTACGTGACCATTTTTTCTCTAGCAAATGTCCAATCTCACTGTTGAGACTAGGCGCGACAGTCTCCAAGAGCACGCTCATTGCTGCTTCACTGCTACCAATCAGAATGAAAGACGAGCAATTCGTCCACCGGTCAAACCTTGGCCCAGAGTCCTGGCATGCATTTCATGACCTCATATCACTCTTATCACTGTGATTCAATGTGGACGTGAATACCAGCATCAGTCACCTTCAAGGTCGTTTGTCTCAGAAAGGCTCAGCCCAAGCAACGTCATCCTGTGTATTACAGACTAGCAGCGGGCCATCCAGCGGACGGGGTATGGATACATTCTGTTGTTGGCTCGTCTCAAAATTGATGAATCAATGTTGCAGATACTGTCTGAACCTCGACAACTTGGTGCCGACATCCGATGTCAAAGCTCTCACAGCAAGGTTTGGCGCCGCTACCTCCCAGCGCGAGCGACTGTCCATACCCATCATCCAAGACTGCTTCACTGGTGCCGCCATCTCAGACACGGCCGCCATAGTGGCCCATCTCGATGAAACGTACCCCTCTCGGGATCTGTGCTCATACCCAGCGCGTACCTCGCTACGTTAGGGCTGTGGGCCTGGTCGTTCCTTCTTGGGACCTTATGCCGGTACCAACATCAACACCCACTTGGACGATGATACCCCACCTTCCCTTCTCCGACGCAGTAATCGACGCTTTCGCTTTCCTTCCAGCCATCCCTCCTCCCGTACTGAACGAAAAGGATGAAAAGTACGATGGCGGTGTCGGCGGAGTTCCAAAGATGCAGGTTCCAGAGGGCGAAGTGTGAGAGAAGCTATCTGCAAATGCGAAAGAGAACCTTGAAGGATAAGCAAGTGGTTTGAGGGATGTGATGGTGACTTTACGTGGAGAGTATCGTGCTTCGTAAACACGGCGATTTCCCCGTTGTTGTGGTTTACAAGGAGGATGGTTAGGACGAAGAGTAGGATGGAATGATGGGGGAAGTACCTGAGAGCTTCCGACCGCGTGACACGCTGTTGTAGGAAAAGGCGTTGAATCACCACTCAGTTCCACAGGCAGATTCCTTGAAGCGCCATCACTATCATATCATACGGTATCCGACGTCGACACGGAATAGTACGATGGGTACTACTCGATAAACTTTATTAGCCTGAGCTTGTTTAAAGATTAGATCCAGATGAGATGAGTGACAATACGTAAAACCTGAGTGACAAATTTCAAGAACGAGGTACTGACGTTGTGCGATGAATGCAGGCCTCAAGTCGGTGGCTGTGCAAGCTGACCTCGAGTCGACGGGGTCGATGATAGTTTACTATTATTTACCTGAGCTTGTATTTAGCAGAGTCGACCTCTACCTATGATTTCTGCTGGTCCCCCTTTCTGACCGCAACACTGCGTCACTTCTCTGGACCTTGGACGTTGGTCTTGGTGAAGCGTACGCGCTGATTGCTGCTAACGTTTTCGAAAATTATATTCAAAATACCCAACGAAACCACTCCGTCTGCCCAAACCTCCACCGACCACGACAATTCCCAGCGAAACATATCCACCGCGCTCTCCCCCTCTTTTCAACGTTATCCATGGTCTTCGTTACCGGGATGAAGAAGAATATTCGCTCATTTTCAACCAACACTACCGCCAGGAAAGATCTGAGCATGAGGACACCGACGTTCTTGGACTCTCCAGTAGGGCTTCGCACCGTCACCGTATAGTACGGTTGTACGGGTGCCGTCATACGGGTACCGTATCCGTTCCGTCTGGCAAAAGACTTTGCCCAGACACGGACGGTATACGGATATCCCGTCGCCCGTTAACAACCGTATAAAGACGGCCGTTATACGGCGCTCGACGGCCGTGTGGGTTGTCTAAAAATAACCCTCATCAGAGCACGCTATACGTGTGTTTACCATGTGCTCAACATCGTACCACGATGCGCTAGCACTGCGATCTCTTCAACGCTACAGCTAGCTCTTATTTCGCTCGCTCACATGAAGCTCTATTTCTTATGGCAGGCATAAATACTTGCTCTTCCCTACTTCTGCTGCCTCTGCCCTACTCCTGTTCATCCCTTTACTACCCGCTCATGTTTCGAAATACATTGCCCACGGGTGGCCGGTGCACCTGTCAAATATGGCGAGTAATACATTTTCCCACTACCTTACGGCCGTATTGACGACCGGCACGGCCGTCTATATACCCGTACCGTACCGTCAGCCTAGTTCTGAGAGCCTTGACGGTACGGTATACGGACCAGCCGTCGCCCGTCACTGTACCGTGGCTATACGGCCGTATACCGTATACGGTACGGTGCGAAGCCCTACTCTCCAGTTCCGGGTTCGGGTTGACGGATTCTGATTCTTACCAAGGGAAAAGAGCTAGGCAGCCTTCTCAGTAGGACAACTTAGTCAACAATTTTTGTAGATAAATAAGTAAATAGGAATTTTATTTTCAATTACTCATCACTATGGGAACCTGTTCAATTCAAGTCGTATAAAAAAACTTTATTTTAAGAAGAGATTTGAAAACGAATGATGGTGTTGTGTCACAGAATGTCACAACAATCCCACCAGATGAGATTCTGGATAAGCTCAGGGTATGAGTAGTACCCATCGTAATAATACTGGTCGAGACGGTCCTAGAGGAACAGAAACTTTTTTAGCACATGCTTGAATTTGATGCCAATGACGAAATCTGCGATCGTCTAAATCTTTATTACATAGATCATTGAGCGCTTCGCAGGAAATGAATCCAGATTCTTACTCGTGGTCAAGATGATGATTCAGCAACACTGGGCATGCATTCTGGTGACAGGGCTTCTATTAATACTTTATTTGTATACTGATTCCTTCGAATTGAAAACTGGTCATCGTAGGTCCGAGTCGATATAATAATGCAAATCTTTGTTTATTGACGTCCTTGGTAGTATTGCACTCCCCAGCAGCAGGAAGGGCAACATCCGTCGATGTTGGGTGCTATCGTAGGTGTTAGCGTGAAATGACGGGAAAAATACACGATATACAATACTGCTCGGGATATCGAAGGCTAGAGACTTGGGTTAGGAAGACGGCGATTCGGGTAAGCCAGTGTAGACGTACTATTGCCAACAGGTATGGGAACAGGTTGGCGGTTTGCAGCTCTCAGGATGGAATAGACTAAACTTGCATTTGGAATCTTCGCATCGAATCTGGGAAACGTTTAAAGTGAGAAAACCCAAGGAACAGAGGTGAATAAGATTGTGCATTTATTGACATACAATTTTTTCAGGCTAAATGGACAGCGATTAACAAGGTCGGTGATTGATATGAGGACATACGAGGTTGACGGTATGACCGCATTGGAGGTAGACATTCCTGACTCTATACATAAGTGATAAGCAGGGACTGGATATTGATGCAGTAGGGAGGTTCTGCTCACTGGCGACGGCGGCACATTGTGTTTTTGGGCAAGACGCGAAGAGACGCAACACGCCTGGGAAGTCGAAAGAGGAGGCTGAGAGGATAGATACCAGAGATACTACTCGCATTATAAACCAAGGTCAACGATTGTGCTGACTACAAGTAGTTTATGCCGAGTTGACCGGGACTTGCACAGTCATAATATTGGTGCTAAGCTGTGTCGAATAAAGAGCTAAGGCTCAGACCACGCTACCGAGTCTATCGTGGAAGGGCCGTCAAGGCTGAACATATCATTCTACGGGAGTTAGAATTTTGGTGAGAAGACAGCGGAAGATGTGAAGTCACTCACCTTTTAAGACAGAGGACCTGCCTTTGGTGGTGGTGTTTCTAAGCAGTCTGGATATACAACAAAAAGATACGCAATCCCGTCGATCCGTATTAGTAGACGGAACAGAATGCGGCTGCATGACGCGTCAGCCCAGTGATGGGTGAAACTGACCTAAAAATGGAGGCTATGACTCGAGCACAAGAGATCAACTCACTGAACACAGTTTGATAGTAGACGACCCGGGTTGGTGGTAATCATCGAGGCATTATCAGAGTGATATTTACAAGGGTATAAGAATTGCATACTAATTATTTTCATTGCGGCTATACACCATCTTTTCAGCATTAGCTTCCTATTTTTGTCGTCCAATTTAATATTTTATCACCTGGCGAAGATTGCCTGAGGCTGGGAAGGCGAGAGGCGATAACAGGAAGTGGTTGGATAATCAAGAAGATTTTGTTAACTTCTTGCGATCGGGCCGGAACAAATATTCACCAGCACACAGACGCTTCTATCGAACTGTGGCGAATCGCTGTGCAAGTTCCCTTTATCTCCTCGGATCTCCTCGGATCGGCCTAACAGTGAACCCTTTGGACGGGCTATTATCAGCCGGCAGGTCTTCGGCATGAGGTCAAAGGCACGTGAAAAATTCGAACTTCACCTATCCTCTATCTCCTCCCGCCATGGACCAACATGCGCTACGAACGCCGCTATCAAAGATTTTGCAGGAGCCGAAGTATACTCAGCATTCTTGGAACGTTGACTTGAAAATTTAAAGTAAAAGACTTGTGTTCATTTTCTCAACCTCATGTGTCCGCGTCATGCGACCAGAATAAGTGCCATTACCAGGGAGAACCAGGAACGAGAATTGCACACAAGAAATGCTGGATGGGTGCTAGTATCGAGGTCTTAAAGTTACCAATGCGCTGAGGAAGGTGTTAATTAAGGAGATTTGAAGATCTGTGCGTTAAACGTCTTTTTTCTTTGGCCTCAAACTCACGGCTGTCCGCTCTATAGCCATTGGTTTTGTTTCACCATCTTCGCTAGAGACTCGTGACATATGCCCCGTCTGTCACATTTGTGTACAATCGAGCGAAACAGATTCCGGGCTACGACCTTTCAAATCGCGGAAAGCCGGCCTCTATACCACGCCGGCATGTGCAGCGATGATCACCACATGTCAGCATCACCATATCCCCACCTCTGCGAGGGGCAGGCGGCATCACAGTCATCGTCACACTATCAGCTACGATATTGACCGACAGGGTGCTTGACGATGTCGTGAAAATCCGACGTGCATTCTAGAGTGGCTGAAAACCCGTGAATGGAAAGGACGTTGGACGAGACGACCTCCATATTGGTACTATGAGAGAGTTTCTGGGGAGAAAGAGGAGTCGCTATGGCCGACCCTCGCCATACGACCTCGTCAGTGACTGAAAGTGTACTGCGGGACAAGGTTTCACTCCACTCAGCGGGGCGAACCCATACTCAACTTGTTTCGCTCGTCCTCCCTCCCTCAATCGTCGTTGGCTCGTATAACTTCATCGCCACCAACACCATGGGCCTGATTGGCCGAGACTTAGCCCAAAGTTTTGGCATGCGTTTCGCTGGTTCAGACCACTCTCTTCTTGATGTGATTTGGCGCGGTCGTAAACATCGGAACCAATCGCCCTCAAGGCCGTTATCACGAAAAGGCTCATTGCGCGCAATGCCATCACGCATTACAGACCGGCAGCGCGCCCACCCAGCAGACGAGGCAAGTACACACATTTCGTCACTTGCTCGTCTCGAAACTGACGGATCTATGTTGCAGATATTTTCCGATCTTGAAGCCTTAGCACACGAAGTTGTTTGTGTTCGGCGTCAAAGCTCTTGCGAAAAAGATTGGCGCCGCTACCATTAGCCCGAAGTGCACGCAACTTTCTATATCCATCATACAAGGCTACTTCACTAGATCGGTCATTTGAAATAAGGCCACCATGGTAGCCTATCTCGACCACCGATGGACCTCTGGCCTGCCTTCTCAAATGCTACCTTTCTACATCCCACCTGTTCTTCGCAATGAACGACATGACGGCCGCATAATATGTGAAGATACAACATACTTTACCTGATTCTACATGGATATCAATACCACTCGCCGCGACATCATCTCGAAGCTCAAAGATTTCCACGCAAACGCCTGTTGAGTGATTCTATCATGTACCTACCTGCCTGCGGTAATGGGTGGTTGTCCCCCGCAGTGGCGAAGCATGCCTACCCCATACCCACGTTTCAGTGCCGCCAGCCAGAGGAGAATTGCGGGGAAAACCAGACATCATGCGCCTTAGCTATATCAACCCTCGCCTGCAGACTTGCCGTCAATAGCTTGAAGTCCACCTTTGCATGATACTTGGTCGCACCCCCAGTAACTTTGTTTCTTTGTTGAATACACGATAGACTCAGCCCAAAAGTGCTTTCCCAGGGTGGTATTTCATTGCGAAATTTCGTTCTCTTTGTAATGATTCGACCTCTGTGAACCAATATTGGCCTCGTATGCACAGAGGACGACCTCGTCTCGGCACTCAGGGTAATTAATGCGAGGAGAACTGACTCCCAACCTTGATCTCTTTTTCATTCTCTAGCTTCCTTCATTCGTATAGATTATACAGAGCTATCGATCGTCCTTACGGACCAACGAATCATATCGCAATGGCGAATTCACCGGGACTTTTTCGTACACCATTGACGACCTCAGTTCGAATCGGTCCATTCCTGCTTACTGTTACAATTCTAGAACCAGAATTCGATCCAAGATCCGAACGATCACGATCTATCCGATCGGTGAAGGCAAATGGTCTGAAGGGTCCCAGTCATTATCTCATCATTGCGGGGCCCCGGACCTTTAGGTGTGCCGGACGCAAATATCATCATATCACACGCCAAGGTCTGCGGTAGAGATGGCTGTGGTATACAGTAAATCTTTTTTGAATCCGCATGGGGCAGTTCGTCGATCAGGGATGTCCGGCATCAAGAAACACAGATCGTCAAGCGCTTCGCATGAGATGAATTCAAAACCGTACTTAGGGTGACGAAAATGAGGACTCAGAACTCCGGGACATTAGTAGCTAAACAAGATCAGCGGTCTTCTACTTGAAAAACTAATATCCTTTGGGTCGAAAGCTCGTCGTGTGATCTAACTTTATAGTAATAATGACCGACGGAGTAAATCGTTTTTTATTGACGTCCTCGGTATTGCGTTCCCTGGTAGCATGAAGGGCAATACCCTCTGATATTGGGTGCTATCATATATATTAGTGGGAAAGAACGGGAAATTCCAAAACATACAATACTGTTCCGGATAGCGAAGGACTGTAGGCTACGGGTTAGAATGAGGGTGATTCAAGCAGGTATATACATACTATTGCCAGCAGGTACGCAGACAAATTGGCGGTTTACAGCTCGCAGGATGGAATAGACTAAACTTGCATTTAGACTCCTCGCACTGAATCTAAGAAAAGTTGAGAAGAAATGTGAAAAATGAACCTGAGATGGCTGATATTGCGAGTATTTGACATACGATTTTGTCAGGCTAAGTTACCGATGACCCGTAAATTTTGGTAGTCAGTATATCAGAATAGTAATGGCATACGAGGTTGATAGCATGGCCACATTGGAGATAGATGTTCCTTACTCTATAGTTAAGTGATAAGCAGAGAGTAGATATTGACGAAATGACGAGGATCTGCTCACTGGCGACGGCGGCACATCATGTATACAATGAAGGGGCAAAGGAAGAAACACGAGGTCAAATGCGACTGGGAGGATGGAAGATATCAGAGATAGGACTCACTTTATAAGCTCAGGGCAACGATTGGGCAGCTAAGGCCGTCGACGCGACTGGGACTTACAAGGTCGCAATACTGGTAGTCAGCTGTTTCAGCAGAAGATCCGGGAGAACACTGCCAAGTTCATCAGGGAAACACCATTATACGCGGGGACCTTATTCTACGGCGAGTAAGAAACTTGATGAGAAGACATCGTAGAAATCTGAAGTCATCCGCGGGCTCTCAAGACAGCATAGGAACGTTTGCGATATTATTTCCGAACAGAACTGGATATACAACAACAGGGTACAGACTCAAGTCAGAAAAGATGTTAATCAATCAGTATCGGCGGGAGGACCCTGGGAACACGTGGAAGTTCTTACCTAGTTTCACTTAATTTGATGTTCGCGAGGCGCGACATTGGAGAGGGCTACCGCATTGATAATGAGGGTCCACCTAACAGAGAAGATTGGGGGGGGGTCAATATTTCGTAGTAAGGTCTATGAGGCGCCTCCGAAACTAAAATGCACGCAAAGTTGGGCTGGTTTGTTCTGCTTCTTTCCAATCATCTTACCCTTGTAATCCTTATGATCCAGATTTTCCTCGTAACACTGCCGGCAAAAGTGTCGGACAGAAGACATGGAAGCTGTGCTTTGTAGAGAAGACTAGAGAGATAACGGTCACAAGATAGCCTTAGTAATTAAAAGTAGTTCAATTCAACAAGCTGAGTAAGTAATTCTTGAATCCATCATTCCATCTGTCTATCTACATTTTCCAAGAAGTCAGCGTGTACTTAATCTGCGTCAGAACTATAGGTGGAAAGAACAGGCGATCTAGAACGTTAAGTCGAAAATGATCATATTCAAAATCAAGTTCCGTCATACAGGACATGCGCAGAAGCAACCCAATCGACCATGGGTGGATTTTGATGCCCGGAAATTTCAAACTGCTGTCTCCGTTAATTAACCCGAGTGTGTATCCAGAAAGGATCGATCCTCGAAGGCGTTGGGCGAAATACAAAATGACATAAAGCCAAGTCTCCAAGCGCAAACGGGCACATTCACGCAGGCACTACGGATGTGGAAATAGCCTAGCAAGCGCGCGGCGATGCGGGGCAAGTACTGGCATAGAAACCCAGTGAAACAAAGTTATTCTGGGCTCTAAGAAGAAGCCTACGTGAGAGTCAGCATTCTAATTGGTGTAAGTGTGGGGATGCCAGGGACACGCCATTGAAACACGCCCGAAACCAACGGGGACATGGTATTCATGACCGATGTCAAGATAGACCCGAATCGGCGGATATCCGATCCGTTGACACCTACTGAATAAACATCGTATCATACATTTCAATGTAGCGTTTACCAGAGTCTCTCCCAAACGGTGATTGCAATTTCTGACACAAACCGGTTTATGTGTGTATTCAGTCAGCTACTAACTGAATGCCACAGCTAGACGCCACGCCTTTAGGCAAAAACAGGCGAGCATAGATCGAACTTCTGAACACATCTATGGATTACAAGTGCCCGCCGCGTGCCGAGGCGAATACGACCTTGCTGAATCTTGTCCTGAATCCCGTCCTTGAATCCCGCCGCCGTCCCTTTCTTGAGGAGTTAACCTTTTCATTGGTAATGCACCCGACTCAAAACACGTAAGGAAACACCGAAAGCGATGATTCCTGTTCGGGTTGATCTACGCAAGTCCAATGAAATACATTCATGTCACTCACCTGGACTTATAATAACAAACAAATTATTTCGTCGGCGCGAAACTCGTTGACGGTGATAAGATTTGGAGATTTGGTTACGAAGTGCTTGCGTGGCACGTCTGCTTCTTTGATGGCGCTTACATCGTAGTACTACAAATAGATTCATCCACAAAATACCGATGTACCAGTCGTATACGTCGTAGATCATTTGTGCATTGAAAAATCCACACTGCATAGTGCCGAACCATCTCTAATAAGAGCCCCCGAATTCAGACCCATGATCTATTCCAAAATTCCGACCAGTGCCATGACGCCGTGCGCTTGTTCACCGGACGTCGATACATCGTGTCGGCGCAAAAGTTGTCGTCCAGGAACAGGCTGGGGTGAGAGGTGTACAATAACAGCCTAAACATGAATGATCAGTAACGAAGACAGTCGACATCGTGCGACGTGCGTACCATGTCCAGTTCACCCTAGTCCTATACTCTTTGTATCCCCAACAATACCCCGACGCCATGCCCTCGCTCGCCAGATGTTGATACATGGTGTCGAAGAAAACTAGCCCCTCCTAAGACTGCCTGCCGCCTCTACCTTATGTGAGGTTTCGCCGTGAGTGTGTGAGCCAGTTTTGAATACATCGTCTAGGCGCAGACGATGGCAGGCAGGCACGAGTGGGTAGTCGAGGTGACACCTCATCTCACCACCACATCACGCAGACGTCTTGCTTGCCAGAAGACGATCCGTCGTCTCCGGCCAAAACTCGGACACCCACACACCAGGATGGGGTGGGGTCGTACTTTACGCAGCCTCCAGTTTCCAGGCATACTCTCCCCTAGTTCCCAAGGACCGCCTCACTCCCTCCTTTCCAGACAGAAATAAAGGTCCTTTTCCACTTTCCATCAACGCACGTTCACCGTCCATCGAGAGACCGACGCAGCGGGAACAGGTGGACGTCGTTGAGTGGTAAGGGATAACGCAATATCGGGAGGGAATGAACGACTGAAGCAGAGTCATGGGGATGGGTCGTTGGGTTGGGGTTGATGCCGATTCGTCGTAGTGTGGTGGATACACGGCGAATGGGAGGAGAATGGCAGAATCTAGTGAACAGTTGAGGAACAATGGCGTAGAGCACTAATAGATGTACTCGCCAATATCATATCGACTGCGTGCACCATGTGAAAACCTGAATAGAATATATCGAGGGTAGCTGAGAGCTTCATCGGGGCCATGAACAGCAGATGGGCGAGCTCATTCCCAGGTGGTCCAGGCGATCACACCTAGCTCTGGTCCTGGTCATACTTGGCTATTCACTCTGCCAGAAAAGCATTCAGTTTCCACTCTGCTTCGCCATTTCCCATATTCTTCCCCTGGACGAGCTCCTTCAGCACCTCAACTATCACCTTGTGGTCGTCTTTTACAAGCTTGTACCGATCCTCATCTTGCTGGCTGATATACGCGATAATGATCTTGTTGGATACAATGTTCTCGTGTATCGAGCACGGGACGCCAAAGGGAGACTTTTCCTCTGCAAGTGTCCGGAGACGAAGTGAGAAAGCGTGCTTCTTGTTGGTAGAACATAGGGAAGGACAGATGCAGTGTTAATTGTGCTAGGACAGCGATGAGTAGTACTAGTCCTCGTAAGTGGAACAAACTATAGAGTGCGACGCATCAGCGAAGGGAAAACACAGAAGGTATTAGTCACTCACGATCCAATATAATTCTCAAGCATTCCCCGGCTGTCCAGGTTCAATATGCGAGGCGACTTTTTGAAGCTAGTATTACAGGTACGATAGAATCGAGATGGTAAACAGCTGAGTACTGAGTACGGAGTCTTGACATGCTGCACGGCTATGTTGTGATTGTTTGGTTTTGGTAGATGCGAGAGTATAGGAAGGGGACTGCTGAATTGAGCACAGCCACCTATTTGTACTTACTTGCTTATGGCAGATGACGGAAAAGGAAACTTTATGACTGTGGGTTGCTTTTCAGCACAAGGGCTCGCCACGTGCCGAGGCGTGTACGACCTTGCTGGTATTTGCTCAAGTCGTGGTGTCACTATAGGTTCGATAAAAAATCGATGATATTCCAAGAAATTAAACCAATAGAATACCCGGCAGACGGTCAAGATTCCGCCTCGTCAAGCCGAAGACACAGGCTCGAAAGTTGAGAATAAGATTGGCGGCAAAATGGAGTTTGATTTGCTGTGGAGAGCCACGAGAAGAATGTCTTCAAGTATTTGAACGAGTAACGCTGACGGCGACTAGAATCTTCTTTATAATGAATTCAATATAATAGAGACAGTTCATACATGTTAGAGGGACAACAAAGCTATAAGTAAATTAGATGTATGAGGAAGAGGTATGTAATTCAAATTGTTCAGAGGAGTGTAACACATACATATTTGGGGCGAGGAGATCTTTCCTTCACTAACCGGTGAAATTCCTCCCATATTTCTTTTTACTCTAAGGGAGACACTTGACAAAAGCACATCGACATCGCGCTCATGTTGAAATCTTCCCAAACCCGCTGAGACTCGAGTGTCTTGTATGAATCTCATACACTTTGAGCCGAGGCCAGGTGAGGTCCATCAAGAGGACAAGAGCCGCCCAAGCAGGAGTACGGGCAGGAGGAAACTTGTCCTATACCTCACGGGGAATATTCTCGATATCAAACTCGATTTCGATAGTCATCCTGGAGAGTGGATGTTTGAGCTGCCTCAAAGTGGAGGCCCACCAGTCGAGTGTCATGTTCGTCTCAAAGTTGCCCGTGATGAGGACACAAATGGACATGAGGGATGGATGGTGTTGCCCAGGCCAAGTGGCTCGAGAGGACTGATTATACATGAAAGGAAGATTAAATCAGAGTGCGGTAGAAGAGTCATGACACATGGACTTGCCTATATTGAAACTTGTCCATGTTAATCTCCTAGATTGGGACAAGGCCTGACAAAGTGGGAAAGTCGACGAACAAAGTTGGCGTCATTGCATATTACATTTGAATGGTGCCAGAGAGTGAGCTTGGTCAGGTTGCGCAATGTAACTGGGAGCGGCAACTCGCGAAAAGATCGAGGAAGATCCATCTAGTAGTAGTATCGACATATATAGAGATTTGCTGGATATCCGACCCTTGCAGCGCATTACGAATTTGGCTGGCACTGGCAGAAGTGGCACTGGGTCTGCATGCGCACTGCTACCCGATGCGTACTCTTGAATACTGATGTCCTGGGTCTCAGATCCGTGAGTTTGGGGTAAGACCTAAGGACAGAGATGAACTGATCTTTGCTGCACTCGACATTGTGAAAATCCAGGATGCAGACATTGGGGAACGAAGAGACTGCATTGATCAAGACGGGAGGGTTCATCGCCTTGAGCCAGTTTTGGTCCCAGATTTGCATGCGGTCGATAGGGAAGCAGAGATCCTTGAGTTGCGCAAGGATAAGAGAGACGTATTCATTGCGTCCGATCTGTTCTGATTTGTCATTCATGCACAGGGTGGGGTCATAGGTGTTTACGGCTGCCGGATCAGCATCTTCTGCAGGCCCAAGTGCTTTTAGTAAACTGGAAAATATGAGCATACAAAGCCTAAGAGGTGCACATTTGGTTCTTCCCATAGTTGAGATAGTCTAACAAGCACAGTGCTCTGACAATAGGAGCCCTTTGTTTGGGGCGGTATTGTCAATCTGTAGTGAAGAAATGAGGAGGTGATGAACACGGAACAGAACAGAGGCTAACCGAGGTCCAAATCGACACAATGGGAGTTGAGGAGACGAAGGAGATGCATATTTATATTCCTTGAGCCACTCCAGGAACTGCTGAAGCCCTTTATTCAGTCTCTGCAAATTTCTCATTAATGGTGTGATATAGGCAGCTATCCTCCAGGTATATCATGTGTTTTGATATCTTGTAATATTGGTGGTGATGCGACGTCGTTCGCAGCCAGTATTGGGGGTGGGCACAACTTATAAGAGCAAACGCGAGGCGACAGAAAGTGCCAGAAAGTTTTATAAACGCCCCGAGATGGAAATGGGAATGGTTGAAGAGTGGCAAATAAGATTTTCATGTTGGCAGATTTCAAGCAGGAAAAGGGTCAGAGGGAGTTGACGAGGTGAACAAATAGATACAAATGAACATTTGTAATTGGCAGATTTCGGGAGTAAATATAGGTGGGAAGTTTCGGGTCGGGTAGACCTTGCTTACCAGCAAGGTAAAGGTAATCTTAGTCATGGTGAACAAAACGGGAGAATCACCGAGAATAAAGTGCTGCATATTCCTAGACTGATGTAAATTACGAGAAGCAAAGGAGCATACAGGTAACAGGAAAGCGAGGTAACTTCGTTCAAGTCCACGAAACTTGAGGTCCTGAGAGAGCCTGCTAACAGTGCCTTTAGGGTTGAGTTTGAGGTAGCAATTCGATGGTAACGAAGTAAAATGGGAACTTTTGGGAAGTGAAATAGTAGCATGAAGAACTTCTTAACTTGATAGTGCTATACCAATGAAGGCTGGGATAGAACCTGATGCAGATGGAACGAACAGGGCTCATCGGACCCGTACACGGACCGGGACACCGACTCTATCTCTGTTACGTGCACGTACTTCTTTGGACTGGTCATTCCTTATTGGGACGGGCGCCCGCCGCCAGTTCCGAGTCCTATGAATATAGGTATCGGTTATTATGCCAGTTTGAATTATCATGGGAAAATCTATTCGAGGTATCAAACCTTATCGGGTTTTGCCGACTCGCCTACTGGGCCTTACCGTGGGAATATTTCTATTCAATGCCGTCTTTATCCGCTTGCCTGACCCGTTACTTTCCGTTTTGCTTCCACTGTTTCACATATTCGCTTTTTTCCTCTTCCGCCCGTTTCTTTCTTTCTTTCTTTCTCATTTGACTTTCTTTTTTTGCTTTCTTTTTCCGTTTTTCTCTCTTATATTCTCGTCGTTTCTTTCTATTCTTCCTCATCGCCCCATAAGTCAGCTCGTTCGTCATCTCTACTTCATCTATTTCCATGTAGCTTACTCTGTCATTCCAATATCTCTTTCTTTCTCTCCTTCAAAATGTGCCTCCGCCTCCGCCTCTTCCCCTTCTACTTTGTACCTTACCGTCTCTCCTGTGCTTGCCTCCCGTCTCTATCTCTTCCTCTTCGTACTCGAACCCGATTTGTCGCTTCATCTTCGGCGTGCGTTGCGGGTCCTTGTCGCTCGCAACACTCTTCTTCTTCGCAGTGTTCTGAAATAATGTTAGTTTGTGTGTTTATTCGTTCATTGCTCGTGGCGTACCGTAGTTTGGTCGCAATATAATTTTCATCCTTATGTGGCCTCCTCAGCACTTCACGAATACGATGGAGCATTGCGCTTCCACTATGTCACCTATCCTGAACATATGTGGCCTCGGTTGGCCGGTATTGTTTATTATGGAGTGCGACACTTCACCACGCGATTTGTAGATGCAGAGAACCAAGTATGGTTTAACGACGGCATTGCATTAGGTAGACATTCGCTACATGAAGGTCATATTGACGACGTCAACATGATGCGAGACAAGACGGGCAAAGACCGTGACATGTTCATATACAGGTAGGCCAATATATGAAAACTGATGTGCCCGACGGAAAGAAAATTCATAGGACTCGGACATGCCACGCAGATGCGTTGGCCCTCACCCCACTAGTACCACCACTACCACGGAGCGATCCACATTACGAACACACCATGGAATTTTTCAAAAGACCTGTGATGTACACTGTAGCTTTAGAAAGTGCATTTATTTTACTTTGTATCTGGGTAAGTGAGCTGTTCTTCTTGTGTCATGGGGACTGATTGTTATACAAAGCATGACTACAAGTTTAAGTCGGCCCGTCCCAGATGCTTCCTCTCAGGGCAGAGCAGAGACATGCTGGATTATCAACGGCTTTGGGTGCCAGAAGAAAATCCGGTGTCAATAAGATATGGATGATGTTAACGTTGGGATTTCAAGTGTAAAACCTGCCAGCAGAGGTGTGGTTGGTTATCTTCTTTTCACTCTTTCAATCTCATGAATTATGGCTGCAGCTCGTCGTGTCTGGCCTTCTTTCGGGCACTAATTTCTCCCTCTACCACGTCGACATCTACGACGACCGATATATACACCCTATCATCTCTGATATCAACCTACATGTGTTGGAAAATTGGAATGCCATACAGGAACCGAGGATCGCTCTCAGTGGAGTACCTTCAAAAAGTCGCCACTTGGGCGAGATTTGCCTGTCACACGATGTAACAACTACATGTTTGCGCCACTTGAGCAATTCACTGGTAACGAATGCTTCCGACTCAGAGAATCAATTCTAATTTATCCGGGCTAAGAAAGTGGATGGGCTTTTGGACTTTGAAGCGTCATCACTATCATGTCGCAGGGTATCCGACGTCGATGGCATGGTCCTAGAGGCACGGAACCCTTTCTTGGCACATGCTTGAATTGACGCCAATGACAGAATCTGTGATCGTCTAAATCATTATTACATAGATCATTGAGCGCTTCGCAGGAAATGAATCCAGATTCTTACTCGTGGGTAAAATGATGATTCAGCAATACGGGGCATGCATTCTACAGGGTTTCTATTAATACCTTATTTGTATACTTATATCCTTCGAGTCGAAAACTGGTCATCGTAGGGTCCGAGTTTATATAATAATAATGTAAATTTTAATGATATCCTTGGTAGTATTCCCAGCAGCAGGAAGGGCACAATCCGTCGATGTTGGGGGCTATCGTAGATGTTAGCGTGAAAATAACGGGAAAATTGTACGGTATACAATACTGCTCGGGATAGCGAAGGCTAGGTAATTTGGTTAGGAGGACGGTAATTCAGGTAGGCTAGTATAGACGTACTATTGCCAACAGGTATGCAGACAGACTGGTGGTTTGGCAGCTCTTAGGATGGAATAGACTAAACTTGCATTTGGAATTTTCGCATCGAATTTGGGAAACGTCGTAAACGCGAAGACTCAGCCTGAAGTGAATAAAATTGTGCATTCTTTGACGTACAATTTCTTCAGCCTAAGTTGACAGCGATTAGCAAGGTCGGTGATCTATACAAGGACATACGAGGTTGAGAGCATGACCGCATTGGAAGTAGACGTTCCTAACTCTAGACATAAGTGATAAGCAGGGACTGGATATCGATGCAGCAGGGATGGTCTGCTCACTGGCGACGGCGGCACATTATGTTTGTGTGCAAGGTGAGAAGAGACGCAACACGCCTAGGAGGATGAAAGCGGCTGAGAGGATAGATACCAGAGATGCCGCTCGCTTTAGAAACCAAGGTTCACACTGTGCCGACTTATGGGTAGCTTATACATCCGAGTTGACGAGCTTACAGTCATGATACTTGTCGTAAGCTGTATCGAATGCAGAAGAGCTAAGAGCGCGCTACGTAGTCCATCACGGAAGAACGTTAAAGCTTCAGCGCCAAGCACTTCATTCTAGGACAAGAAAGGCTTTTGGTGAAAAGACACTGGTGCATCTGAAGTCGCCCACCTCTCAAGATGGAGGACTGGCCTGCGGTGGTAGTGTTTCCGAACGACCTGGATATACATGAAAGTATGCGATCCCATTAATTCATATCAGTAGACGGAACAGAAATGCGGTTAAAGGCCTGAATGACACGTCAGCCCTGACGAGTAATAAGATCAACTTCCTTCCTTTCTGATGGGTAGACCGACCTAAAATGGAGGCTATGACTTGAGTAAAGAGATGAACTTATGGAGTATCCGAGACACCTTGATGGTAGCTAATCAGGGTTGGTAAATAGTAAGTGATTAATTATCGAGGAAACGTAAGAGTGATGTTTGCAAGGGTATGAGAATCCTGCATAAGTATTTTCATCGCAGCCGCTGTTTTCTTTTCAGTAGTATTAGCTTCCTTTTTATGCTGCCCATTTAATGCAGTAACACCTGGCGATGATTTCATGGTGAGAGAGAGGACTGGAAGGCAGAGAGAGGATAACAGGCAGCGGTTGGATAGTCGAGATGATCTTGTCAATTGACGAGTCGGAATAGAGAGTTGTTCACACGGGCACTCGGACCGACTTCTGCCGACTTGAATCCCTGTCACGTGCAAGTTCTCTTTATCTCCTTCCGCCATGGACCAATTCGTGCGCTACGAACGTCGCTATGAGACATTTGGCTGAGATAGGCTCGACACTCTTAGGCGTAGCAATGGTGGATATCGATAGGAGAGGTGGCAGTCAGAGTCAATTTGTAATAGGTAAAACGAATCGTCTTTCTCTTGCATTACTGAAACTTATCGATATACACGGAGTATGGTTTGCAATGCTGTAAATTCAAACTAGGCCTATTCCAGATGTTTCCCATCGGAGCAGCGAAGAAACAAGCGGATGATCAACAACTTTTGGGTCTCGGAAAAAAGCCGGTGTCAAGCACGTAGATACGGAGGTTAGCGCTGGAAATTTAACGTCGAAGACTTGTGTGCGTTGGTTAACTTCTGTTCATTCTCTCAATCTCATGCGTCCGCGTCATGGCTGCAGCCCGTTGTGTCTAATCATCATTCGTACCCACTCTACCATCCCGGGATTTACGGCCACTGACACCGACACTATCAGCTATGCTATTGACCTATTGAAAGGGTCTCTATGATCATAAAGCTCATTCTTTTGCGAGATCTACGCGACGCGCTTGTGCCACCGACCTTGCGACCAGGATAGCCGTTACCAGTGAGAACCAGGAACGAGAAGTGCACACAGAGGCTGGATGGTCGCTGGATTCGGCGTCTTAGAGTTTTCCTGAAAAAAAAAGTCGGTTTCAGTGACCAATGCGCCGAGGAAGGTGTTAATTAAGCAGTTGCAG
>NW_026848426.1:0-101361 GCF_030435595.1 Desarmillaria tabescens
GGGACGTGGGCGTTGATGTTATGCTCGACGAAGAGGGACAATAGGAAGAGGAGGGAAAAGACTGGGAATTCCGAAGACATGAATCGGATGAAGAGGGCGGGGACTGCAATGCTGCAATCAGTGAGGACAGGGAGCGAAGAGGCCCTCACTGTTGGCGAATTCGAAATCCCTCAAATCAAAGGTCAACAAAGCCGTCTTCATGACAGTTCCCAAATCCAATCACCGCTGCCAGCAAAAGCCTCCTCTGTGCACACCATCCTTGGCTCCGAGTCGAACCTTCGTGACTGCGAGAACCCGCTTGGTGGAGCTCTTCGACTACCAGAACTTTTGAGAAAGCGCAACGTCATGACCTGGTGTACTAAGCTCATGCGGAGTGATGCTGATGGGTGCGTCAACGTTGAAGTTGCTGTATACAAAAAGGGTGTGGCTTGAGGATCGTCAGATGAAAGCTCACTCGTCCACCGTTCCCAAGCCCAACTACGTTCAGAGCAAGCTCTACCTCATTGCATTTGGCACCGATCAGCTCTCCATTGCGCACCGGCCAGTGCTGGAAAGGTATGCATGTTTAGTTGCGTCCCGGTCTCGTCGCTAACTATTCCTTAATACTTAGGTCAATATTGCTATGCTTACAATCCTGAACTATCCCTCCAAGTTTCAAGATAACGCTACCGGACCTTGGCCCATTCAAAATTATCCATGTGTCCAAGCAAATGGTCGGCTCAAAGTATCTGGTGTCAAAACCGGAGAACTTGCAAATGAACGAAGCAATGGATTGCCAAACATAACTGTACCAAGAATCTCTTTCCCCTCTTCAGTCTCCCGAACATTCTCTATCACGTTAGAATTTGGGTCAAGAATGAAGGTCGAGATCTTGTACTCGTCTGACACACCTCCCCGGGTTGCAAGATGCTTGTATCTGCAACATGTGCAGAGACCTCGGCCTGAACACTCGCATATGTGTGTTTTCAGGACACTGAGGCAGGTGCCGCACTTCGTGCCAGAGTGGATTCAGCGGTGTAAAGATGCCGGCATTGAATCTGTGTACAATATCATGGAGATGGAGGACGACAAGTGAACAGCACTCTTGGAAATGTCCCATGCGCAGATGTAAGCATTTTTGCACAGGTGTAACGTATCCTCATTTGATTTTACGGGCATTGCTACGTTCGTCAACTCGTACCAAGGAATGATTTCTGTATTTTGGTAAAGCTGTCCACGTTATTGTCTTATCTGTAGTAATTGTATTGTAGTTCAATGAATGATTTATGAACCTGCTATGCAGGAAATTCTTATAATTCACACTAAATAACATGAATTACATCGTCCAACCAAGAGAACGACCTAAGATAGGCGTCACCAGGAACAGGGACCTTTATGTAAGCAACTTTGTGACTAAACGTCGGGCCTCAAATGCCGCCGCCAGAAAAAAGCAATGGAAAATCTGATACCTGGGAAATGAATGTATTGATGGTGGCTACCTTTGACAGGAATCAGATTAAAAATTCATGTAAAATTGATGAAGTTATTGATGAAAAATGTTTTTTATCCCAAAAGTGCTTCTTTTGTTATTCTAAGTTCTTTGGCAACATTTTACTTTTTCTGACCTCCAGATTTTGTGCTGGCACAGCCACCCGACTATGATGTCATATTCTATAATAGGTAGGACCCTTGATTCCAATGGTGGTATCCTGTCTCCCGCCTCCTCCCACCTGACATGGAAGCTACTGTATCACTACAAAACTCATTCAATGTATGGATTCCGTATCTAGTTATGTTCTATCATCATTTACATTATCTTATAGGTGATCTACGGCTCTGCCTGGTGCTACAGAGGTACAAACAATTTTTTTCCAGCAGATTTTGCAGCTTATATAATGTGACTGTCATGGCTTACATAAGGGTCCCTGTTCCTGGTGACGCCTATCTTAGTCAAACCAGATCAGCATCATCAGGTGCCGTCAAGGGATTTCTTCGCTGAAATCGGAGAGAGAAAAGTCAGAATAGAAGTAGTAAGTGTAAAGAAATTTGCGACATACATGAAGGACAGAGTGCATCAGAACATCTGCGTTGGGATGCTGTAACGAGCATGCCGACGGAAACCCGACTTCCACTCAACCCAACAAGCCACAGCCCGGAAGCCTACGGATTCCGATTTCCAGTTTCTATTTCATATTCCATTTCATATTCCATTTTATATTTCACTTCTCCATATTAATTTATCAATAGCCCGACATCGGTAGCGAACATGTCATCGGACCCCATCGGCTACCAACCAGTAGAATACATCCTCCGACAACCCTAGAATGTAGACCACTCCGAGTAGGAACTAGATCGGACTCCTAACTAGTATATAAGCCTTAGAATTACACTGTAGATACTCAGTTCGAATATCAACTTGGTTCAGCTCAATATCTCTCTCTCTGACTCTAAGTCTAACTCTCGTTCTCCAGTCCACGGACCTCCGATCCGTTGGACTTATCTCTTACCTCGTCCCTGCCACTCCACGGACTTCCGTCCGTATCCATCTTAGGGCTTCGGCTCAGGGGTGACATTGCTAATAGCTTCGCCTACGCCCGACGCATCCCACGGCATTTCGCTACGTGCACTTACCGCCGCAATCCTATTGGCACGATCCTAACAGTATATTCGAACTCAAACCCTTGAGTTGAAATTCTTCCTAACCATGTCTTCTACTTTCACTGTCCCTCCAGAAACCAGCCGCAACTCCACGGTCAACAACCGAACCTACACCATGGACGATATCCCTGCCTCTGCTTCAAAAGAGGGTCCCCTTCTCTTCGGATCGGATTCTGCCCCTCGCCAACAATCCCATAGGGAAACCTACCTTCACAGTGGCTTCACTGCTCGCCAATCCGATGCTAACCGATCGCCTAACCCCTTCCTAGCCCAGCGATCAGAATCCAATGGCTGGGGTGAGTATCGAAGCGACCCCCCATGGAACCCAACTACCTCTCTGTTCGATGACATCCCAGGTCGCGATGACGACGACGACCAAGGTTCGGAAGACAGGGAATTCCCCCCTCACATGCCAATGAATGGCCGTGGAAACCCATCGGGAAATCCTGGCGGTGGCCCACCCAATCCAGGTGGCCCTGGAGGTCCTGGTGGTCCCGGTGGTCCTGGAGGACCTAACAACAATCCTGGTAACAATCCTAATCCTCCCAATAATGACGCCCAGATCCTGATTCAACTCATGAATGTCCTCCGCGGCGTCTCCGATGCTGTCAATGGCAATCGACAACGTACGGTATGCACCAAGGTCAAGGAACCAGATACCTTTGACGGTTCGGACTCCCGAAAACTTAAAGCCTTCATCGTCTCCCTCCAGTTGAACTTCAACGACCATCCCGACACCTTCCGATCAGATACGGCAAAAGTCAACTACGCTATCTCCTTCCTTTCCGGTGTCGCCCTTGACTGGTTTGAACCGGATATCCTCCACCCTAATCACCGCAACCCCCCTGCTTGGGCATATTCCTATACCGCTTTCCTTTCAGAACTCCGCACCAACTTCGGCCCCTTCAACGCTGTTGGTGATGCCGAAGATGAGCTTGAAAATCTTCGGATGCGCGACGGAGACCGCATCATGAAGTATATTGTCAAATTCAATCAGTATGCTGCCATTATTGGCTACAGCGACAACTCCCTTCGTCATGCCTTCTACCATGGCCTTTGCTCTCGCATCAAGGATGATATGGCCCACCACGGGAAACCCGATAATCTCCGTGATATGCGGAATCTCGCTCAAGAGCTCGATGCTCGCTACTGGACTCGGAATGCCGAAATCTCCCGAGAAAATCACAGTAACCCATCTTCCTCTTCCAGCAACAGCAACAAGGCGAAGAGATCTAACTCTTCGTCTCCCAACTCCAACTCTGCGAGCCAAAAGTCCTCTCATTCGGGCTCCGCGGGATCATCTTCGTCTTCCCCCAACAACTCTTCCTCTTCCAACCCTAAGCCCTACGCTGACAAGCTAGGCAAAGATGGCCGTCTTACTCAAGAAGAAAAGGACCGCCGTCGGAAAAATAACCTCTGCATGTTCTGCAGAGGTAAGCACAAGACCAAAGATTGCAACAAGTGCAAAGCTGCAGCCACTGCTCGGGGTCATGCAGCTGCAGCTTCTCCTGCCCCTACTCCCAAGTCCTCTGCCTCTATTGAAACGGTTCCGTCAGAATCGGAAAACTAGAGAGCAACCCTGTATCCTCCGCACTAGGACAGGGTTGCGTTGACTGTCACAGTGCACTGGAGATCGTAACCCTCAACGCCGCCACTCTTTCCAATCATTCCCTAACTGTCTCTCTCTCGTCTGAAGTCAGCTTCGGATCGGAGTCTGACGGTTCACCCATTTCTACTATCCTTCGTTTTCTTGCACTCGTTGATTCTGGCTCTAGCCACTGCTTTGTTGATTCGAAGTATGTTGAGGATCACAATCTCCTTACCAAATCTATCCCACCTGTCCAACTTCGGCTTCTCGACGGCTCCGTCGGATCTCACATCTCCCAATCCATTTCCCTTCCAATCCGTTTCCCTTCCGGAGACATCCTTCCTATTGACTTCTACGTCACTCGTCTAGATTCATCTTGTAACGTCATTCTGGGATACAACTGGCTCTCCCGCTACAATCCGTCGATTGACTGGGTAAAGCACAGTATCACTTTCCGTTCACCATTATCGGTTGTTTCTTCATCAAGCGCTTCCGCGGCTGCCGACACACATGTGCCAGTCCGCTCGGACTCTTCCAGTCCAATCCAACCATCCCAATCATCATCTTCCACCCCAAAATCGAGATCCCGATGGGCTCCGCTGCCTTATGAACCTATCTATTCCTACCCTACCATTCCTTCCTTTGGTGCTTCGGCCACCCCCAAGATATCTATTATTTCGGCTGCCGCTTTTGTCCGAGCTTGTGCAGAAGAAGGGGCTCAGCAGTTCACATTGCAGCCTTCTATGCCTAGTGTCAATGGCAAGGTGACCTCCGCGGCTCCCGCTAACTTATCCGATGTCCCACCGGAGTACCATGAATTTGCTGATGTATTCAGTGATTCCCTTTCTGAAAAGCTCCCTGAGCATCGCCCTTACGACCTCAAGATCAATATTGAGGAAGGCTCCACCCCTCCACTCGGACCCATCTATTCCCTTTCTGAATCTGAACTAAAAGCCTTACACGAGTTTATTGACGATAACGTCCATAATGGTTTCATCACTCCTTCCCGCTCTCCGCACAGAGCTCCAGTACTGTTTGTCAAGAAGAAAACCGGTGAACTTAGACTCTGTGTAGATTATCGTGGACTTAATAAAATCTCTAAAAAAGACCGTTACCCCTTGCCCCTCATTTCTGACCTCCTCGATTCCGCTCGTCTCTACACCAAGCTAGACCTTCGTCATGCCTATCATCTCGTCCGCATAGCTGAGGGTGATGAATGGAAAACTGCTTTTCGGACTCGCTACGGCTCCTTTGAATGGCGTGTCATGCTATTTGGACTCACCAATGTTCCCACGGCTTTCCAACGCTTCGTCAACGACATCTTTTCCGATATGCTCGATGTATCTGTCGTCGTATACCTTGATGACATCCTTATCTACTCCGGCAATCCCGACGATCACCGAAAACACATACACGAAGTCCTTCACAGACTCCGAGCCAATGGCCTCTACTGCAAGGGTTCCAAATGTGAATTCCATCGGGACTCCGTCGAATATCTTGGTTACATCCTCTCGCCTGAAGGCTTATGCATGTCTGAAGATAAGGTCAAAGCTATCACTGACTGGCTGGTTCCACGCAAGGTCAAGGATATCCAATCCTTCCTCGGCTTTGCTAATTTCTACCGCCGTTTTATTCACGAGTACAGTGAGATCGTCCTGCCCTTAACACGACTCACTCGCAAAGGAACTCCGTGGAAATTCGACGAACAATGCCTATCTGCTTTCAATGAGTTGAAGCAGGCTTTTACTCATGCTCCTATCCTCACCCACTGGCTTCCCGACCGTCAACTGGTTGTGGAAACCGACGCGTCCGACTACGCTATTGCCGCCATCCTATCCATTTACCTAGAGGATGGTGAGATCCATCCCATCTCCTTCTTGTCCCAGAGTCTCCATGGTGCCGAACTCAACTATGATACGCACGATAAAGAGCTTCTAGCCATCTTCGAAGCTTTCAAATACTGGCACCACTACCTTGAAGGCTCCACGGAAGCCGTTGATGTCGTTACAGATCACAAGAACCTTGAGTATTTCTCTACTACCAAGGTCCTTACTCGACATCAAGTGCGCTGGTCCGAATTCCTCTCTCAATTCAACCTTGTTATTCGGTTCCAACCGGGTAAACTCGATGGGAAACCGGATGCCCTCACTAGACGATGGGACATCTACCCTAAAGAGGGGGATAGTCAATATGCTCAAGTCAATCCTCACAATTTCTGACCCATTTTCACTCAAGAACAACTCTCCGCTTCACTCCATGCTACATTCCTTGCAGCCTGGTCTGCTAGATTTCTGTTTGAAAGGTGTTAGTTGACAGTTAATTGCGATACATCAGGAGTGTCAGTTTACATCCAGCCCATATACAGTAATTCCATCAGGATGACAAAGTGGCTTAGTAAGCTTCCCAATCTGTGTCAATGATGGCATCATTAGAAAAGAGGGCAATTCCGGGAATTGAACCCGGGACCTCAAAAATAAATCCAATAATGTCACACAACTTTCTCGAGCAGACATGCTAACCACTACACCATACTGGCATTGTACAGTTATTTACCGGTCATTGCAACACCATGGTTCAATGAAACATTTAGCCTCTTGCTCTCCCTCTGTTCATCCTTCATCGTCAACTTGTATTACATTGCTAATGTGTATTGTATCTTCATGTTCTGCAGTGATTCTTTATATGTGATGCGAATAATATTCCGAGAAATTGAGGCTTCTGTTCTAAAAATATCTATTTTCTCACGCACTCAAAATCTGTCCCAGCAACGTGTGTCCTCCATCTCATTGTAATCACCCACAAAGGCCTCAACAATGTTGATGACCTTCTGAAGAACCTGTATGACAAGTTTGAGACCAGACAGCCATTATCTGAGGTGTCTAGGGCATAAATAAAAGTGCAGTTCTGTCAAGCCATTGCCTTTGATGGACAGTCTGACAGTCCAATGTGCCTATTATTTCCCCGTTGCCTCCGAATTTTATTTTTCCTCTTGCTCAATTTTTTACTATGCCTGGACGTGCTAAATCAAACTCAAAAAAGTGCCAGATTGCTCGCAAATGCCATGACCAGCTAATGGAAAAGGCAGTCATTGCTTACAAGAACGAGCTTGCCAAATTACCCGGTGCTCCTCGGAAAGGTGCAAGAAAAATCTGCAAAGATTTCGAGGCTGTATATCAGAGGGAGACTGGAAAGGAGATCTCACTTTCTTATAGCACTCTTATCCGCCTAGCCAATGGTGGCAAAACGAAGGCACAATCAAACGCAATGAAGAGCCATCTTTTCCCTGCCGAGGCCGACAATATTGTTGATTTTGTTCTGGCTGTAGCCTCCGAAGGCTTCCCTCTCAGCCACCGACGTCTAAAGGAACACATCGATGAAGTATTACGAGCACGACTTGGTCCTGAATTTCCCGGTGTTGGAAAACAGTTCACACAACGCTTTGTCGAGAAGCATTCCGACCGCTTGAAGACGGCATGGTCAACGCCACTCGAAAATAAACGGGGCCGTGCCGTGAACCATACAAACAATGATGCATGGTTTGAATTGCTGGGAGAGGAGTTGAAAGGTGTTGACGAGGACTGCATATATGCAGTTGACGAGATTGGCATTCAACCATCAGGCGGACAGAGAGAGAGGGTGATTGGTGGACAGAAAGGCGGACGTCAATATCAGCAGCGTGATGGTAGTCGCGAGAACACCACCGTTCTCGTAACTATTTGTGCTGATGGCACTTCGACCGCACCAGCTGTAATCTTCAAGGGACAGGCATACCAAGTCAAATGGCAGCAGGACAATCCCGCCAACGCATCGTGAGTACAAATGAATACATGTTCCTCCTACATATATTAATAGCATTGATAGTCTGGGCTACTCTAAAAAAGGCTGGACCGATGGAGAAATTGGCGTCGAATGGATCAAGGATTTTGATCGCCAAACGTCGAGGAAAGCAAATGGCCGTCGCCGCCTCTTACTAGTTGATGGACACAATAGTCATTACACCAGGGGGTTTCTGCAATATGCACGCACTCACAATATCCGTGTCCTTTGCTACCCATCTCACACGACGCACGTATACCAAGGGCTCGACGTGGTCATATTCAGTCCACTGAAGCTATACTGGAGTGACGAAAGGGATACCTGGGAAAGGGAGAGAGGGGAGAAGGTTGATAAGAGGAACTTTCTGACAGTTTACGGAAAAGCTCACCTCCGTGCTCTCACACCCGTGAATATCAAGGCGGCATTCAGAAAGACAGGCGTATGTCCATTCAACCCGAACATTCTTCCTGAAGAGTCCTTTGCTCCGAGCCGAACCACGTCTTGCGAAAGTCACCTCCCAGTTCCACCTGCCACACCGGTACGCACTGTTGCGAAGCTGCTGCAAAAATTAAGCATCAAGGAAAGCGTTGAAGAGGCTGAAGAACCCACTGGTGCCATCGATCATGATACAACTCAAGAATCTCTGCCGGCTTCCTTCGATGAGACATTGAAAGAGCTAAACGAAACGTCACTTGCGTACCTCATCTCCAATGACATTCCACCCCCAAACTCGCCACTCGATCTCCGAGCTCGTTCTCTTATCGCAACGTCACACTGTCTTGATGGTGTTCATCCACAAACCGCGACAGAGCTAGAGCTCCTGGCTTCACTACGAGAGGTCCAGGCTGAAGCAGAGGCATTGCGACAGCGCCTGGTGTCCATGCAGGCAGCTAACGTGCTAAATGAGATGTACTGCAAAGTGCTGAGGACCCATCTGGCAAATTACGATAAGAAGAAGCAACAGGCGAAGAAATCTGGAACGCTAGTGGGGGATGGACTGCCACAGTTGTTGTCAAGTGACATGTTCTATGAGCTTGTTTGCGACCATGAAGAGAGGCAGAGGGTGGCAGAGCAAGAGAAGCGAGCTCGTAAAGCTGCTAGGGAAGCTAGATCTGAAGCTCTAGAGGTCTGGAAAAAGCAGGATGAAAAGAGAAAGCAAGCAAACAAGACGAAAACAGCACTTTACCAGACAGCATTGAAGAGATGGCAGGAGCAGAAGGCAGAGGCAAGGTCCAGGGGGGAAAAGTTCACATTAAAGAGACCTGTGAGGGGCCCACTAGCTGGTCCTATACCCAAGCCAGCAGCTACGGCAGTGGAGGATGACAACGACGACGGAGAAGGGGGATCTGATAGCGATCAGAGCGACTCCGAGTAGCTGACCAATGATGCCTGGGTACACGGGCCGGACCGTTTCAATGACTCAAAATGGTCCAGAATACCCACGCCACAATAATGCTGCGAAAACGGACTTGTACCTGCACCTTCGAGCATCCTTTCTTTACTGTATCTTGCTGTTGCATAGCATTACATATTTCTACATTCAAATATAGCCATAATTCCAAACCAATTGGAACTTACAGCGAATATTCAATTTTGCTGTTTCATTGACCGGTAAATAACTGTAGGTGGCTGTGCTCAATCCAGCAGTCCTCTTCCTACTCTCGCATCTGCCAAAACCAAACAAATACAACGTAGCCGTGCAGCATGTCAAGACTCAGTACTCAGTACTCAGCCGTTTACCATCTCGACTCTATCGCACCTGCAGCACTAGCTTCAAAAAGTCGCCTCGCACATTGAATATTGAACGTTTGAACCTGAACATCTGGGGAATTGCTTAAGAATTGGATCGTGAGTGACTAATACCTTCTCCGTATTTTCCCTTCGCTGATGCTCATGCGTCGCACTTTATAGTCTGTTCCACTTACGAGGACTAGTACTACTCGCTGTGCTGTCCTAGCACAATTAACACTGCATCTGTCCTTCTTGCCACCAACAAGAAGCACACTTTCTAACTTCGTCTCTGGACACTTGCAGAGGGAAAGTCTCCCTTTGGCATCCCATGCTCAATACACGAGAACATTGTACCCAACAAGATCATTATCACGTATATCAGCCCGCAAGACGAGGATCGGTACAAGCTTGTAAAAGGACCACAAGGTGATAGTCGAGGTACTAAAGGAGCTCGTCCAGGGGGAAAATACAGGAAAAGGCGAGGCAGAGTGGAAACTGAATGCTTTTCTGGCAGAGGGAATAGCCAAGGATGACCAGGACCGCGGAGCTAGGTGTGATCGCCTGGACCACCTATCTCGTAAGCCTATATGGGAATGAGCTCGCCCATCTACTGTTCATGGTCCCGATGAAGCTTTCAGCCGCCATCGATATATTATATTCAGGTTTGCGCATGATGCATGCAGTCCAATATGATACTGGTGAGTACATCTGTTAGTGCTCTACGCCATTGATCCTTATCCGTTCACTAGATTCTGCTATTCTCTCCTCCCCCTCCCCCTTGCCACGTATCCACCACACCATGACAAATCGACATCAACCCCGACCCAACGACCCATCCCCACGACCCTCCTTCAGTCGGACATTCCCTTCCGATATTGCGTCATCCCCTACCACTCAACGACGTCTACCTGTTCCCGCTGCGCTGGTCTTTCAATGGCTAGTAACGTGCGTTGTTGGAAAGTAGAAGAGGACGTTGCCTCCTGTCTGGTGCGAGGAGGGAGTGAGTATGCCTGGAGACTGCGCGAAATATGACCCCACCCCATCCTGGTGTGTAGGTGTCCGAGTTTTGGCTGGAGACAATGGATCGTCTTCCGGCAAGCAAGACGTCTGCGCCTAGACGATGTATTCAAAACCGGTGGACACACCCACGGCGAAACTTCGCATAGGGTAGGGACGGCAGGTAGTCTTAGGAGGGACTGGTTTTACCTCGACGCCATGTATCGACGTCCGGCAAGCGAGAGCATGGCGTCGGGGTATTGTTGGGGATACAAGGAGTATAGGGCTAGGGTAAACTGGACATAGTACGCACGTCGCACGATGTCGACTGTCTTCGTTACTGATCGAGATCCTTTGCATCTAGCTGTTATTGTACACCTCGCACCCCAGCCTCTCCCTGGACGACGACTTTTGCGCGGACATGACGTATCGACATCTGGCGAACGAGCGCACGGCGTCGTGACACCGGTCGGAATTTTGGAATAGATTATGGGTCTGAGTTCGGGGACTCTTATTAGAGATGGTTTGGCACTATGCAGTGTGGATTTTTCAATGTACAAATGATCTGCGAGGTATACGACTGGTATATCGGTGTTCAAAGAAGCAGACGTGCCACGCAAACACTTGGTAACATATTGGTATGACTTACGTAGATCAACCCGACGAGGAATCGTCGCTTTCAGTGTTTCCTTACATGTTTTGAGTCGGGAGCATTGCCAATGAAAAGGTCGACTCGAAAGAGACAGCAATAGGGTTCAAGGACAAGATTCAGCAAGGTCGTACTCGCCTCGGCACGCGGCAGGCACTTGTGTGAGAACATCTGAGGACGCTGCTGACGTGAGTCTTACTCGGCCTAGTCTCATTCCTCCAGTCTGACGCGTTAGTTTTCCTCCCTTCTCTTACTTCGCGTCGATTGGACATCCACAAGTCTGCCCTTTGTCTCTCGAGGACTCTCAGAACCAAGTTCCGACGTCTGACGCGTCCATCCCCCTTCCCGCCCTCACTCAAACCGAGCACTCCGAGTCCCCTTCCACAGGCTCCCACGACACAAGTGAGTTCACCATTACCATCTCTTGTCATCTTCGCCGTATCAACCACGCTCAGATTGTCCTCAAGGAATATTCCGAGTATTGGATATTCAGAGCACAGAGTAGTCAACGCACACATGCAGGCGCCACCTTCGAACAAGTTACACTCGGCCCTTTCTCAGCACAGCAATAGCACCATTTCCTCTCTGGTTCCTACCCGCACTCTCTCGCAGAAATCAAGGACCGACTAGTGCACCTCATTAGCTGGTTGCATTGATCTACGAATCGTGTTGTCCTTGTATAGTTCTCGGGACAAAAGAGAATGTGGTAGGCCGGACCTGTACTCCACAAACAACTCGCCAGTCTGTCGGTCAAATAAGACTACCGACTATGGCGTCAAGGACGGAGCAATGTTGGATCCTGACAGTGGTATGGAGCGGAAGGTTGCGATAGGTTGGCGTTGCCGTAGTTTTCAATGGAGAGGAACAAGAGGAGAAGGTCGAAGATCAGAGATGACGCGGACGACGTAGAGGGGCGGCGAAGTTGGCACAGAGGCCCTCGTTACTCGAAATTCGCGAAGTCCAAGGCCGACAAGGATGTCGTCTCCTCACACTCTATTGCCGTCTCTAAGTGCAGAGATGGATGTTCCCAGACCGTTTCCCTCTGCTCCCTATCTATGGCTCCGAGTCCAACCTTCGTGACTGTAGTCTCCCCTAGGCAGACTCTTAATCTCTTGACAGGCAAGCAGTCGAGATATCGTGACTGCGTGAACTAGCTCGTGGAACAGAACTTTCATATCACGATGAAATTCCTTAAAAACCACGACGTCACTAGCACCAAGCTCATGCGAAGCGACGCGTTGACGTCGGAGTTACTGTATATGAAAAGGGCATGAGCTGGGCTTGGTCATACGAAGGACCGCTCATCCACCATTCCCGCATTCAGAGAAAACTCTACCTCATCGCATTGGGTACCGATAAGCCCATCCTCCATTGCGAACCTACTAGCGCTGGAAAAGTATGCTTATTGAGTTGCATCCCAGTCTCGTCGCTAACTGTTCCTTGATACTTAGGCCATGCTTACAATCAGACAGGAACCTGACACTACCACCACCACCACCACCACGCCCACTTGATGGAAGGAGTCTCATTATTTCTGGATGGGATAGACAGTCTCAGACTTCCTTATAAAACGGGTTCAGACTCTCATCATGCTCTTTCACCATGACCACACTTCCTCCAGAGCTTGTGGAGATAATCGTATCTCAAGTCTGGTCCTCTGCTATGCCATCTTACATCCGAAAGTCGTTCATGACTAGCCCCCGGATTAACCGACTGTGGAAGGCCATCTATGCCCCTATCGCTTCTCAGGATATGTACATCACCAACCTCGCATTTCTGGACTACCTATGTGACATAGCACACCGCAAAAAATCCATTATCTACCACAACTTCATCCCCCGGCTTACCCGCACCATTACCTGCTTCATCGACCTCCGAGAAGATGGAAGGGAAGGAGCGGTGAAAAGAGCGTATCGTTATCTCTTTGGGCTACCGAACATTCGTGGTTTCGATGCACTGTTTCCGCATATTCCATACATATCTTTCCAGCTCATTTGGATCGGCGTTGGGCCGTATTCACCTTTACAGTTTCTCCGTGGTATACCTATTCAAGCACGTTATGACCGATTCCTGTCTACTGCCTTCTCCCCTGACTGTCCACGCTGGAAGACACAGATGGACGTATACATTGCCATGACGGACCCAGATCCTTCATTCTCAGTGGTCATACACGAATCGACCTGGTCTGACGCGTTGTGCGACTTGCGCGGTGTCGGTATCCCTGGGTTCTTCTTTGGAATCTTCGTAGCGTCCCCGGGACCGTATGAGATGTTCGTTACTGATGGTGTCCGACACCTCCGTCAAACCACGTTTATAGCTGAGAGAAATCTCGAAGACTACGATCCAAGGAAAATCAATAAGCGATTGTGGATGGCTTCCAATAGGCGTCGCGGTACGTGGTTAGAAACCCCGTTCTATCTGATTAGTCTAACATCTCTCAGGTCTAGTGTTGCGGTGTCTCACTAGTCCCTTCCACCGTTGGGAATATAGGCGTGTGCAGTTTCCTATACCTTTTATAATCACCCAGAATAGGTTTGGTGTAGAGTCGCTCTTTAAGGACGAGATGTTTTGAAGAAATACTCCATTAATTTCAGTATGGAGCTACTTGTACATGCAAAACTATTGTAGAGACATCATGCAGGTTACAGTAGTTCGGATTCTGCGTCATCCTGCGGTAGAAGTCCATGTCGGGATTTTCCGTGAGGGAACAAAGATGATGGGAGGTTTTGCGGGTGTATATTCGAGCGATGACCGAGTATGCTGGCCTCGACATCGTCATCTCGATAATCACAACGTTATATGTACAGACCTGGCGCATTGGCACGCAATTGAAAAATGATAAGTCAACAAAAGATACGTTTGAGATAGAGGAGCTTACAAATAGACATACCCGGACTTCATCAATACCTCGGATTCTGCTCAATACAATTTCTGTGTTGAAATTGTCGGCTTTCTTGAATATAGAGACACGATAGATAGGTGTTGGTTCAGCTTGCTTAGGAGCTCGGAGGTAATGGTTATGCTTCGTCGTGTGTATCATACTGCGGTCGACCCGCACATCCAAACGTGCGGAGCGTATCCTGCGAAAATAGATCGACCCTTGTCCAGTTATAGATCTGCGTCGGCTGTATGTGCTAGCAGAATGACGCGTCGCAGTACACACGAGGACCTGAACAGATCCGTCCGAGGCAAACAACTCCACCAGGGAACGAACGATCTTCCATAGCATGACATACCGGCGTGATGGGTACCGACACCATAAGGCCGCCAGGATGGAGATCACGAAGGTTGGAATCCTCGACATCTTTGGCTTCTTCTGTCAGAATCTCCTATATAGCCTCACCAGCTTCGACATAGCACTATCAGCTTTGAGGAACCGAGTAGTCGTCTCCTTCTCCACCTGTTGCGTAAGAGTGACCTGGTTCTCCATTTTCCTGAAAGAAAGCTCCGGTATGAACGTATGGATGCTCACCTTTCCGAACAGGCTCTGGTACCGGAGGAGACTCCCTCAGAGCTTCGCCGTTTTTGCTTTCTCTTTCCGCAAGTGTGTGAAACCTGACTAAGGGCTTTCGCATAGTGAACTCCGTTCGTCACTTGGTATCGCATGTTCGTCTAGTTCCGATGAACTGCTCTTAAGGTCGGGACGAAGCGTGATAATGGAAGTTTTTTCGATTCATCTACGAGTTCTGGAAGTATGACCAGGGTTCTGTGAGCTCCAGAACCTTCTGACCTGGCGGGCTCTGCTCACCGACACCGCCTCGAGTATCGAGTATTCTTTACAGTCATCTTCAACAAAGACGCCGGCGAATCCTTCGCCCATTCCAACAACACCGACCAGTGCAGAGGTCTACAGCGAGCTTTGTTGCTAGTACAAGCGTCTTGCGATCTCTTCCCAGAAAACTGTGCCTCGTGAACGAGCACAAGATCTCGGCTTTTGTCCTTGATACAGGTTCTAATGCGGCGGGGATCGTAAGGAGATTTCGGACGACGAAAGTGGGGACAAAGAAGGTATGGTTATGTTCGACAATCTATTGCCTCGTCATGAGAATCACCTGTGAGTTCGCTGATAGCAGATACTATGAGCTTAGCGCAACCATTCCTTGGACCAATGTTTTCATGGAAGTAACGCAGACGATTTTGAAAGCATCAAGGTGGAAAGTCCCCGTAGTCTCATTACGATATGTGGATAGCTCGTTCAAAATTGGATCTAAGGATGAAGGGATAGTCAGTGACGAAACTGGAATGCATATCAAGATGCATACCTTTTCAGTGCCGGTAGGCACGCATAAAGAAGAATGGACACATCCGTACCAAACGTAATAAGGTAAAGCTCGCTCTGAACGTGAAGCTTGGAAATGGTGGATGAGCGAGCCTTCGTCTGAGGATCCCAGCCCATGCCCTTGTCGTGCAAAGCAACTTCAACGAGTTGACGTAGGCATCGGCGTCAATCTATGTAAATTTGGTAGACAATCATGTCGCGGTTTTGGGGGAATTTCGACGTGATATGAAAGCTCTGGTAGTCGAAGAGCACCACGAGCGGGTTTTTGCAGCCACGAAGGTTTGACCTATAGCCAAGGATGGTGTGTATAGAGGAGGCTTGTGTCGGCAGTGGCAGTGATTGGGTTTGGGAACCGTCATGGAGACGGCATCGTCGACCTTGGATTTTGAAGATTGGCCACTAATGATGAGGCCTGAGGGCCTCTTCGCGAACTGCCCTCAGTTTCAGTCTCGCAGTCCCCGTCTTCTTCGTCGTTATCGTCCAACTCGTTCCTTAGAAATTCAAACTCTTCCGAGTCTCTATCCTCTTCCTATTGTCCCTCTTCGTCGAAAACCACAGCAACGCTCAGCAGACCTCGTACTTCCGTTCTATATCGAGATCCAACGCTGCGTCGTCCTCGACGCCAGAGTTGGTAATATTCGAGAGTTTTCACCTATCTCCTATTGGCGGTCTGTTGCAATGTTTTTTGTTCTTGGGCAGTTCGCAACTCGTGGATCGATGCGACGAGTCAAGGAAGTAGGTGTGCCATCCAGTGGTTTTTGGTTGGTCTGGCAAAAGATCGTAATGGTGAGATCATTTATGTCGCGGGATCCAGTGATGGGTGATAGCAGTTGATCGGGGACGCGAAGGAAGACGTGTCTCTAGAATCCACTCCATATGCACGCGATTCCCTCACCGCCACGACCCGCGCCCTTTTCACAAATACGGAAGCTCCGCATTGATAGCGCCTGAAGCTTAATTTAAACCCGTGAGAGGGAGAATGTCGTAGAAGACACAAACAGAAGGGACTTGCACTATGAGCACAGGCGCCGTTTTCAGAGTCCAATCTTCCACCAACATCGACGTCTGTTTTCTCCACTGCGTCTGTCACGGGGAAATTGGCATTAGTCTCGGGTGTTTGACAGTCCTGGCAAGCTGGAACGAAAGGGGCCAAGGAGCATGACGTCACCAAAACCAAGCAGACTCGCACAGCTTTCAACACATCTTCGTCCCGTGCAGCGTGCTGCATCTTCCCATTTCTTCCTGGCCTCTATTCTCTTCTTCCCTTTCTCGTTACGCGTCGATGGCCTACCTTGCATCGGCACTACGAAAGCAAACAGAGCCAGATGCGTGCGACCTACGTGAACTCGAACAACGGTGTCGTACAGTAAGAACCACACTCTTACGGGAACAGGGCTAGAAAGATATCAATGCCAATACTAGCGCGTTGTACGGAGCAGGATCTCTCGAATCTCAGCGCTAGCGCTCAGCCTTGGCTTGAGCTTGCGAGCGGAAATCCAGGACAAACAAACTATCCCTATTCCTTGGCGCGGAATACTTATAGACGACAGAAGTGCAAATAAATGACGGGGAAAGCAAGTCCTAACTTGACTCCGTGCCATATCAACCTCGACTCCCTCACTGGATGCCCGTCGATTCCTTCAATAATGATACATCCGGTCACCAAATTTACCTCCCTTCCTCCAGCCGAATTCTCTCCCTTCAAAGTCGTGAACGTTGAAGTTGTGAGTCTTATCTGCGCCTCCTTATAACTTATTCATATTTACTAGACCACATATGTACATTCGCTTCATTCTCAGATCTGAGCAGACCTATTCAAGGAAGCATCACGGATTCTTTCGGGCATATCCTCTCGCTCAGTTCGTTTCATTCTCCTCGACTCAACAGCTCGAAACTTCCAGAATTCATCAAGATGGCTAGTCCGGCGTACTAATGTGTTGGCTAAACTGCGGATGTTGACTTGTTCGTGTTCTTCAATTCGTATTTCTGTCTTGTTGTTGCCTAACTGGACGACCACGGTCCGAGCAGATAGGTCGGAGAATGGATAGAGTATACCTCTGCGGCGTCTGTCCGGTCGTGCTCAGCAGGATCCTTGGGCGCTTGCCCATTCGTACAATGGGCATAAAGAGCGCGCCTATTCGAAGTAGCGCTTATGGTATGATTAAACCTATACGTGCCATCCTTGACGAAATTCATGCTTTTGACCTCATTGCACCAATCCTTGCCTTAATAAACTTGTTTCCAATCTCCAAGCCAACATTCCCAAAACAAACGGTCCCTTGTGGTACAGCCTTTATGAGCGCGAGATGTTGCTATCCTGTTCACACGAAGACCTCGCATCAGTCCGGAGTTGAATTTAAGCTGTGACCTGCGACACTGCCTCCTTAGAAGTAACAGCTTTTCATCATCATCATCATCATATTACACGACGTTTAGCACTCTCTTAACTGTATACTCGTCCTGACCTTGGAAAATAGGAACTAGTATGTATCATTGATACCTCTCATTTCGAGTAACCAGTACGATGACATTAGCGCCGTCCAAGGTCTTATAGCAATCGCTTTTTGGCGGTGTGATGCTCAAGGAACGATGGCCTCCAGAGGTAAGTCAGTCGGCAAACAAGCAGAGGGGAAACTGATAACACTTCCAGGAAATCTCTCTTCGCGAAGTCACGATCTCTGCCTTCGCCGAGACAGGCCAGGCAGAATCGTCGATCATTGTTCCGAAGCAACGGGTGTACACCGGTACAAAGCCCGTGATATCATCCCACCTTGCTGATACTCTCTGCGCTACCCTCGGTGTTTGGTGTCTCTTAGATCTACTCAATAGCATACTAGGAACATCACACACCTTGGACACTCCATCCCTCTTCTCCCTTCTTGCGGAATGCATTGCGAATAACTACGACTTTGGCACGGCATAAGGCCTTCTCCGCCGGATATGGTACACCCATGACTGGAGCACTATACAAGCTAAACTTTGCAGATGGGAGGAGGAGGACCGGGAGATGCGACAAAAGGCACTCGTTGGTAACCAGATCATCAAGCCACACTTGCCGCCTCGGCGTGTGTGTGTTAGCGACCGATTTCACAAACAAGATCAAACAACTCAGCGTGACTTGCACTTCGGTCAGGCGCTGTATGTTGTCCGCAGGTTTGTGTTAAGGGAGCTATCGCTTAGTTGAGCGAGAGTGAGTTCAGACTAAGTTATCGGGTGAATAAACTTTAGTTCGAGACTGAGGTTTAAGACCTGCAGTCGAGCTACTTAAATACAGTTTGGGTCGTGCTAAATATACTACAAGTGTCTGCAACGGTATGGTAATCGTACTGAACCCGCATGGTAGAATGCGATCAAGTCCGGAGAATTAGCATAGCGAGATTACGAGAGAGCGGATAAGATAAGATAGAGCACGAAATCGTAATATTACCCTCCTGTTAAGGCAGTCGTCCCGACTGCAACATAGTTTGGCTTTGGAAGATAGGCTCCTACCAACGATGGTGCATTTGGTTTTACCAGGTATTCTTGTATTGCCTGTACCAAGGGATGATCAACTTCGGATTCGGTTACCGACTCTGTTTCTGACCAGGAGTCGGATTCATCGCTTTCCTCCCACCAGTCTGTGGGTGGATGTGTAATGAATGAGACTTGTTCAAAGTCTTCGATTGCATCTCTGGTGTTGTCTAGATCTTGCTCGTCCACCCAGGAGTTTTCCTCTCTCGGATATCCTTTCCATTTTACGAGGTACTTGATTCCGGTACTTCGTCTTCTTCCTCTTCCCCGAGGGGCCCTTTCTCTTCTGTCTACTATTTCTTCCACTTCGTATTGTTCTTGTCCGTCTATGAGGTCTGGTGGTGGAGCCGTGGGCTGTACTTGAATTGGGAACTCCGGTGGGTGATACGGGGTGAGGAGATTTTCATTGAAGCGATCATGGATCTTCCAGGATGGAGGAAGGCGTAATTGGTATGCTGATGCGCCATGTTTGGATAGTACTTCGAAGGGTCCAACTTGTTTGTCTCCCAGTTTTTTCATTGGTCGAGGAAGACATAAGTTGGTAGAGTCCAACCATACTTTGTCTCCGGGTTGGTACTCTATTGCCTGTCGTTGATGTTTGTCGTACTGCCGTTTCATGGTCTCGGCTGCCTTCTCCAGGGCTTTAGTGGTCTGCTCGTGTATCTTTTGTATTTCTGCCACAAATTCCCATGCTGCTGGATTTGTTCCTTCCTTGATCGTGAGTGGTGTGAGATGAGGTTTTTGTCCATGATTGATTTCAAATGGAGAGTACCCGGTCGCCGAATGTCTTCTGTTGTTGTGCTGAAAGGCTGCAAGTGGTAACCACTCGCTCCAATCGTTCTGTCGATGATTGATGAAGATTCGGAGATATTTTTCAATCTCTTGGTTTGCTCTCTCCGTTTGTCCATCTGTCTGCGGGTGATAGGCTGTGGACGGATTTCCTTGTATGTGTAACATCTCGTAAAGCTCTTTCATGAATTTGGATACGAACTGAGGTCCTCGATCAGAGATCACCTTTTGGGGCATGCCGTGTTTGGCCCATACGTGATCTCTGAGTATCTTGGCCCACCCTGCCGAGGTTAATTCGGTGGAACAGGGGACCGGGATTACTTCTTTAGAGAAGCGATCCACAATCATGAGGATGGCATTGTATCCATTGGAATCTGGTAGTTCTCCTATCATGTCAACCGTGATATGCTCCCATGGTCGGGAAGGTACGGCGTGAGGGTGTAGGGGTGCTCTTCGACGTTGAGTGCTTGTCTTGGTGCGTTGGCAGGCTTCGCAGCCTTTTACGTATCTTTCTATGTCGTTTTTGAGCTTTGGCCACCAGTATTCTCGCTGTACGAGCTCTTTGGTTTTCTTGATCCCAGGATGTCCAGCTGTGATATGGTCATGATGGATGGCGATTAGTTCTCCTCGTAGTTTGGCGTCTCGAGGCACATATAGCCGTCCATCGTAATGCATCAGCCCGTCTTCTTGAGTTATCCCTCTGGGATGATGAAGGGACGCTTCAATCCCCTTGTCCCACTTGGTAATATCCCGTAGCGCCGTTCAAATGCATTTGTGAATCTCCTCCTCTCCTGGCATGATTAATGCTCGGAACATTTCTGGCTTGAGCATTATCACTTCTTTATTGTCTTCCCCTCCTTGATCATGGTCCGCTCTCCTGGATAGTAGGTCGGCTTTCTTGTTAGCCGTCCCCGGTTTGTGATGTAGCGTGAAATGGTACTCCGCTAACTCGGTTACCCATCGTGCTTGTCTTCGATTGAGTTTTTGAGGCTTGCGGAAGTACTGCAGGTTTTGGTGATCTGTCCAGATCTCAAATTCCTGATATGCACCCATTAGATAGTGTCTCCAGTCTTCGAGGGCCAACATGATTGCCAGGAGTTCTTTGTCATAAATTTCGTAGTTCCGTTCCGTGACTGTTAAGGCTTTGGATAGGAACGCTACCGGTCTCCACCTTCCTTCTTGTTCTTGTGACAGAACTGCTCCTATCGCTCCTTCACTTGCATCTGCTTCTACGCGGTACTTCCCCGTTCGTGTGGGTATCGCTAGTACCACTTCTTCTGCTAGCTTTCTTTTGATTTCTTGGAATGCGCTTTCTTGCGCTGTTCCCCACTTCCACTCTGTCTTCCCCATGAGTTGCGTTAGGGGTCGTATGTGCTTGCTGTAATCCTGGATGAACCTTCGGTAGAAGTTTGTGAAGCCCAGAAACGACTGTAGTTCTCGTTTCTTGGTGGGCTGCGGCCACTCCGTGATGCCTTTGACTTTTACGGGGTCCATGCGTACCGACCCCTGGCTGATGATTACTCCGAGATATTCGGTTTCCAATACCTTGAACTCGCATTTTTCCGCTTTTAGGAACAGGTTGTTTGCACGTAGAATGGTTAAAACTTCTCGTACCACCGCTTGATGCTTGTCCTTGTCTTTGGTGCAGATCAGAATGTCATCCAGATACACGGTGACGTCTCCCCTTGCGATCTGCTCCTTAAACAAGTCGTTCATCATCCATTGAAAGGTGGCCGGTGAGTTGGTGAGTCCGAAGAACATCACCATTGGTTTGAACAGTCCCCTATTGGTTCGGAAGGCTGCCTTCCATTCGTCTCCTCCTTTGATTCGCACATTGTTATATCCCCACCGTACGTCTAGCTTTGTGAAGTATTTAGCATCTTTAAGCTGATCCATCAGTTCTCCGATGAGCGGGAGAGGGTATCGGTTCTTGATGGTCATTTCGTTCAGCTTTCGGTAGTCTTGTACGGGTCGGAGTTTTCCATCCTTTTTCTTCACGAAAAAGAATAGTGATGCCATGGGCGATTTGGATGGCCTAATCCTTCCTGATTCTAAGTTTTCATCAAGGAATTTATCCAGCTCTTCTTGTTCGGCTGGATTGAGGGGATAGACCTTGCAGTCTAGACTTGCTTGCATATTGGGGGTGAGTTCGATTGTGTGGTCCCAGGGTTTACGGGGCGGTAGCTCATCAAAGTTTTCCTTTGCGAATACATCCTGGAAGTCCCGGTATGCTTCTGGAACTATTTCCTCAAACGTTTTTGCTTTCTTGGCTTGGTTTGCTTTGGCGGCTAGTTCATTGGCCTTGCTTCCCATGGCTCGGACATGGAACGCTTCTTCAAAGTCTATTATCAGGATTTGGTCCCCTTCTTCTACTTCCTCTCCCCAGCTTTGCTCTGGATCCTCATCTGGTAGTACGAATGGTATTTTGCGGCACGAGCATCGGACCAATGTCACGGCTCCCGTTTTCCAGTCTATGATGGGGTTGTGTCGTTTAAGCCAGTCGTGTCCCAAAAACAAGGGTACGTTCCCTAGGTCTACGACTGCTAGGTCGATCTTCTCGTGGTGGTCTCCGATGGTCATTCGGAGTTCCACTATCTCGGTGATGTCTCCCCCTTTGTTCCTGCTACCATCTGCGTTGTAGACTGCTTGAGCCTTGGGTAATTTTACCACATTCATTTGGTGTTCTTGTACGAATGCTCGGTTTATACAACTCCCGGTGCATCCGCTGTCTACTAGAGCATCGACCGCTCGCACCTGAGCGGTGTCCAAGGTTTCTAGCTGCACGCGAACGTTGACACTCCTCCCTTTTCCTCCCTGAATATACTGTGGGGGTACGCGTAGATCCTCCATGTTTTGTAGGCACTGCTCCCGCTGTTTGTATGTCTCTTTGGTCGAGCCGATAAGGTCCAGTACGAGGTCCTCGTCTACTTCTATGAGACGTCTGGGGTGTACCCACATCCGGAGCGTTGCGAGCTTTCCCTCCATTGTCTTTTCTTGTCTCATCTTCCGTCTTACCCACTCAGCGCTGTGCGGTTTGAGCCACCCTTTGTCCCACTTATCGTTGTAATATTCCTCTTCTAGCTCCGTCACCTCATAGTCTTCTGGGTACTCCTCGGTGTGAATCACCGGGTCTTCCCCTTGTGTTTTAAGGCTTTGTTGATAACTGTAGTCGTCTTCCTCATCGGGCACTTCTTCGATGGAAACGTTCTTTTTATTACAAGTAGTAGAAGCACATAATGGTCCCACCGACCCGCCCACCGGGGAACACGAGCCCCCGGTGCCATTATGTGTTAGTGACGAGGGAGGAAGATGCACCGTAATCGAGGGAGGTTGTATGATGTCCCCGGTCGTCTTGACTGTTGTTTGCGGGGCAGCGGTTTTCTTGATGGGGATTCGTGTTCCCTCTTGCGGCTCCGTCGTGTCGGGGTAGTTGGCCGCATAGGGCAGGTGCGTACGTTCCGCCTTCGGGCAGGGTCCTGCATCGTTCCTCTCCCGCCTGGAGGCATCCCCGCCCACTACTGGCTCGGCCGCTCTTCCTCCGTTTTCTGTGCTGGTACCTACCCGCCACGGAGCGATGTTGACCTTGATCCCGTGTTTCCCGCTGCCTTGCGCAGCATGCGCCGCTTGTGCTTTCGCACCGGTGGCCAAGGATCTTGAGTGGGGTTCTTCTTCGAGCACGGTGGAAATCCCCTGTACACTGTTGCTTTTATGCGACTTGTTAATTTCATTTTGTGACTGCGTGAAAACTGTGATATTGTTCGGAGATACTACAAGCGATTTATTAGTCCGACCTGCGGGGTTCGAGAACGCACCACTAGATGAAATTAAGTCCTTAGCCGATGCGCATTTGTCGCTTATGCCGTCGGCTCGTCTTTTACCTCCTCAATTTTCGATGTGGAGGCTTCCCCTTCTTCGTCTTTCAATACTTGTTGATACATTGCACGTATTTGGGCATGAGAGAACTTGGGCTGGTGCTTGACGAGCCAAGTGCTTTCGTCTTTGGGGCACTTGTTGTCCTGCTTCCGGTGTCCCTTGTGACCGCAGTGGAAGCAGCGTCCTTCTTTGCGTAATCGATCTATTTCCATCGGTTGTCCTTGCCCCCCGTACGTGGTTCCTGTGCCCGTTTTCTTATCACCCTGGGAATTCCCGGAGCTTCCAGCTTTTCCTGTTCCCTTGTTCTGTTGACCCTGTGCTCCTTGATTCCTGCCAGCGTCTTCTGCTAATCCCACACGGTAGTTGTAGTCCATTTGTTCTACCCGGAACTTCCATTCTGCATACGTGCGTGGTAAGGCAGTTCCAGTGGCGTGTATTGCCGTTTTGATGTTCTTTCGAATTGCGGGTTTGAGTATTTCGATCATATACTCCTCGTTGTGGCGCTTCCCAGACTCCTTTGCTAATCGCTCAAAGTCTCAGAAGAACTCCTTTGCCGATTTGTAGGTGTTTTGTCGGATTCGCTTGAACTCCTGTAGTTTGAGTTCTACCTCCGCATCGGTTCGGAATTGGTCTTCGATTATTTGCCTGAACGTTTGCCATGCTGGGTATCGCAGGTAACCGCACGTTTCATCATAGTACTCGTCCCTTGCATGGTTCCACCAATGTAACGCTTTGTCGGTGAGTCGGAAGGTGCAAAATACTACCCGGTTTGGGCTTTGTCCATGCACGTTCATTGTGAATTGCTGCGGGAATACGTTAAAGTAATCCTCGCATTGGTTGAGGAACCGATCTACGTCGCTAGATTCCCCCTTGAACTTCTCGGGTGGTTCCGCTAGCTGTGGTTTCACCTGCCCCCAAGGGTTCGTGTTTGCCACTCCGACAATGAATGGGGGCGGCGTGTTAGGTGGTTGTACAGGGTCGGCGGGGATTGGGATTGCTGCGGGTCGTGGTAAGGATCGTAATGCGGGGTTATGGTGCGGGGTCAAGGGGCCTTGTGGCACAGGGGCTGGTACTGCGGGTTGGGCTGGTACTGCGGCTGCAGCACCTGCGCTTCCTGGGGTTCCTGCGGCTGCAAATAGCTGGCTAGGGTCGACATACCCTGTTCTTTTGAGAATGGATAGGTGGCTTAGATCCACCGTACTCCCACTTGATGCTTCTGATGGGGTTGGCACCTGGTACCGTTCTCCGGGGTCTGTGTAATCGTCTGGGTGCACTTGGTTCCATAGAATGTTGGTATGGAAGATCATTTCTCTGTACAGCACCTGACTTCCGATTGGCGAATTCTTCTCCTTCTGAAAGTATCTGCCCTGAGGCGACCCGTTCCATGAGATTTTGCATGGTAACTTCTTTTCTGTCCAGCGTAACATTTCCAAATAAGTCATATTGAAGAGCTCGGCCTCAGTAGGCTCCCGAGCTAGATCCTTCCATGAATTCCGGGATGATGTCCTCTTCTCCATATTCTCCGACTCTATGCTGCTGCTGTAAATCGAAGTCCGCCCTATTCCAGGGTTCTCGTAAATTTCACCTTCTTCTAAGTTTGATTGGTCGGACTCGCTCGAAAGGCTCTGTGCTTCCTGTGACGATACGGTTCCAGTTTCGAATGATTCGTGCCCACTCGTTGACCCTGAGTATGACTTGATCGAAGTCTGGTCTTTGGGGTCTATCCCATACCCAGGGTGCGACGTAGGGGACGGGGGCTGCAAGGGAGTGTTCTGGTGCGAGGGGGTAAATTGCATATGGGGCAACAGAGGAGGGGGGTTCAATTCCTTCATACATGAGCCAGGCGTCGGCGTAGTCCTGTGTTCGTCAGCATACATCGCAGCTGGCGTTGGCGTCGTACGTGGGCTCGCAGTGGTTGAGCTCGGTAGTGGCCTCCCCGGCCCTATCGTTGAGGATGATTGGGGTGTTGGGACACGCGACGAGCTGGAGATAACTTCCTTCGTCGTTCGGGGAGTCACTGCGGGCGTAGTGGTTGCCCCATGTTTCTCCTCTTGAGTCCAACCTTGGGGGGGACCAGTCGTTGCGCAGCCCTGGGAGCTCGTCGCTGCTACTGTCCTCCTCTGTATAGCTGCCTTCTTCATCTGAACTGCTTCCAGTTCCATCTTCAGCCTCTCCTCTTTCTCCCAGATGGTGTCTAAGCCCTCTTTGATAGAGGCGCTGTCCGTTTGAATCATAGCCAGGGTTGGCGGCTGAGTTTTCGGTGGAGGTTGGGGAAGGGGCGTCCCAGGGATCACTTCCCTCGCTTTCCCCTTCGTCTTCTTCTTCGGTAATGGGAGAGAGAATACGCTGGTCCATCCCTTGCTCGTAGATTCCTCGTTCTTCTTCTTCTTCAACGACTGGGCCTCTTTGTGTGGGCCATCCTTCCACCTCGGTGTTGGACTCACTGGACTCGTCTGTGTCGGAGTCCTCTGTGATTCACTCGTCGTCGTTGATGAAGATGAAGTGGATGATTGGTTCAGGTCTGTCGTCGATGTATTCGGGAGGGGGTGTGTTCGATCGTCTAGCCTCCGGGTTGGGGGCTTCGACGGGGATAGTTTCTTCGGAGACTGGCTCCTGGTTTCGTCGGTACTCGTATCCATAAAGGAACGTGAGATAGGCTATGGCAACAAAGCCTTGTAGTCCAAAGAGGTCGGTGAGGTATTGTTCAATGGGGTTCATTCGGTACTGTTCGACAATGTCATCGTTGTTGAAGAGTAAGAAAGTCTCGAACTAATTGTTAGCAACCGATTTCACAAACAAGATCAAACAACTCAGCGTGACTCGCACTTCGGTCAGGCGCTGTATGTTGTCCGCAGGTTTGTGTTAAGGGAGCTATCGCTTAGTTGAGCGAGAGTGAGTTCAGACTAAGTTATCAGGTGAATAAACTTTAGTTCGAGACTGAGGTTTAAGACCTGCAGTCGAGCTACTTAAATACAGTTTGGGTCGTGCTAAATATACTACAAGTGTCTGCAACGGTACGGTAATCGTACTGAACCTGCATGGTAGAATGCGATCAAGTCCGGAGAATTAGCATAGCGAGATTATGAGAGAGCGGATAAGATAAGATAGAGCGCAAAATCGTAATAGTGTGGGATCTGTATAGCAATCGGGTGGTGCCATGGTGGTGCACAGGAATCCCCAATGACGGCAACTGGATGGACCAGCTTCGGCCAATCTCACATGCATGGATGGATGAGAAGGATCATGTCAATGAGTGGACACCCATCAACAGATATGAATGGCCAGTTCCCATTCCGAAAGACACCAATCTCAACCTCATCTGCATTGAGATGCTCAATCTTGATGGGGGGTATGTTTGGCTGGATGTTCTCTGTTTGAGACAGGAGGGTGGACTGGGGGAGGAATCAGAGGATATGCGCATGGAAGAGTGGGAGCTGGATGTGCCCACTATTGGAGCAGTATATCATACATCCTGGAATGTGGTGTGTTACTTGAGTGGGCTGGGTCAGCCTTTGAGTTTGAAGGAGGGTGACTTGGATAGTGACCGGAGTTGGTTTAGACGTGCTTGGACACTAGAAGAGATTGGAGACAAGAGGGTGATTGCAGGGGACACACCAGATGGACCACTGCATGCTGAAGATAAGGATGGGGAATATGAGACTGAGCTACTAGCCAGGTTTCACAAGCAGCTGCAGTCTATGAAGGGCATTTCATATGGTGATGTGTGTGCAGTGCTGAAGAGCATGCAGAAACGGGTGTCAACAAACCCAGTGGACAAAGTTGCAGGACTGGCATTTCTCATGGGGTCTGAGATGATACCAGCATACCATGAGAGCCAGTCTCTTGAGGAGGCATGGGTAGCACTCATGAATTCGGTGGATGTGATGTGTCAGGGGCAGTTGTTTTTCTTGTGTCCTGAACCGGGAAATGCAGGCACAAAATGGAGGCCATCATGGGACCAGGTTATGATGAAGTCTCTGCCTGAATATGATTTTGCTCCCAACATTCAGCTTTATTGCGATGAGACAGGGAATGAAGACTGGTGTTCGGATGTGGTCTGTATTGAAAAGGGGTCGGTGCGGGGGTTGGCTGTTGTGGAAGGGAGTGATCGACATGGAGAGTTGATTGTTAAGGATGAGGGTGGGATAGAACATCGATTTGAGATCATGGCCACCCACACATACTCGATACCTGAAGACACCTACACACTGATCTCTGCCTCCACTGAACTTACCTTTCCACGCTATGGTTGGGTTGTTGGGCGAAGTCTGCCAGGGGGAAAGTTTGAGAAGGTGTCAGTGCTGGAAATTCCTGATGAAGAATATTACAGGTTAGGGGGTCTGTGTATTACTGATTGGGGTCAATATATTCTTATTTGAGCGAGTATATATTGCATAGTAGCTCTCCTTTACTGGAGTAGCTACCGTGCATATTTGGAGGTGGCAAAGTTCACTTCTCTTACAAGAAGCTCATGTAGCCGTTGTCAGGTATAAAGGCCAAAAACCCAAACTATGATATGCTACAAGGTACTAGTAGTTCTTTATATATTCATCGAAATTAAACAAGGGAGGAACTGGGACCTGGGTAGAATAGCGCAATTACTGTCTGGTCGCCTTCTTCGTCATCTTTGTCGATGTCCCGGGTGAGAGCGACTTGGAGGATTATCGGGGCTCCCGCTGTGTAGTCCCCGCCAACAAACATCGAGCGTCGGGCATAAGAGTTGACGAACGTAGCAACGTCTTGCCTGTAAAATGAGATGAGGACATGTTAATAGCAACTGCACGGAAATGCTTACGTCTGCGCGTGGGACAGTTGCAAGAGCACCAGATGCTTGTCGTCCTCCATTTCCATAATATCATACACCGATTCGATACCAGCCTCTGGCTCAACTCTGGCTCAAAGTGCGGCACCTGCTTCATAGGAGAATCTCTGTCCCAAACAGCCTAAACACACATTTGCGAGTGTTCAGGTCGAGGAGGTCTCTGCACATGTTACAGATACAAGCGTCTTGCAACCCGGGAAGGTGTGTGTTGGACGAGTACAACATTTCCGCCTTTGTTCTTGACACGAGTTCTAACGTGAGAGAAAGTTCGGGTGACTGAAGAGGGGAAAGAGATTCTTTAGCGGATTGACGCCTCGCAGTACACACGACTACCTGAACAGATCCATCGACAAACAGATCCACCAGGGAACGATCTTCCATGCACGACATACCAGCCCGACACCAACAGGAAGAAGATCGTGAAGGTTGAGTTTCGTGATGTTGTTGGCTTCTGGGTCAGAAATTCCCACAAGTATAGCACCCGTCAGTTTTGGCGAACTGAGTAATCGCCTCTTCATCCATCGTCATCTCCCTCAGAAATGTCGCCGTTATTACGGTCTCTTTTCGCAAGTGCACGAAAACTTGGATGGGATACTTTCCAGCCAGTCGAGGATCTTCTCGTCGCAGGCATCGTGCGTTACTTGGTATTACTTGTTTGCCTAGCTCCGATGGACTGCTCGCAAGGTCGGCGGGACGAAGTGTCGAAATGGAAGAGTCCTTCTGATTCGTCGATGAGCTCTGGAACTTGGAAGTACAACCCTCTCTACGAGCTCCAGAACTCTCTGTTCTGACCAGCTCTGCTCATCAACGTCATCTGTTGTCTCAGTCACAGATATCTCCAACAAAGATGTAAGTGAATCCTTCGCCCATGCCAACAACACCGGCCAACACAGAGGTCAACAGCAAGCCATGCTGCAAACACATGCATCTTACGATCTCTTCCCAACAAAACGTGTCTCGTGGACGAGTACAAGATCTCGGCTTTTGTTCTTGATGCAGGTTCTAATGCGGTGGGGATCGTAGAGAAGGTTCGGACGACGAAAGTGGGGATAGGGATTCTTGGAATGGTGATGTTCGGTAATCTGTTGCTGTGATATTTGAGAGTCGCCCGCCAAATTTTGGTACCAAACACATTTGAACGCATCAAGATCGAAGCGCCGGTAGTTTCGTCACAATACTTGGACAGTTCATTTAGCGTTGGTCTAAGTATCAGAGCAATAGTCAGCGCCAAAATCAAGATGCAACTTAACAAACGTACCATCTTCGCCATGAAGAGCGATGGGTTCATCAAGCGCAATAGGGTAAAGCTCACTCCAGACGTGGTTAGACGGGAAAGATGGACGAGCGTGCCTTCGTTTGATCCTCATCCCGTACTTCAGTGATGACACGCCCATCAGCGTCGCTCCGCGTGAGCTACACTAGATCATGACGTCGCGCTTTTTCGTCGTGATACGGAAGCTCTGATAGTCAAAGAGCTGGTTCTCGCAGCGCAGTCATGAAGGTTCGACTCGGAGTCAAGGATGGAGAGCACAGAGGAAAACGGTCTGAGAACATCCGCCTCTGCACTCGGAAACGGCAATGAAGTGTGAGGAGATGACGTCCTTTTCGGCCTTGGACTGGCAGATTTCGAGGACTCGCCGGTTACCAGTAACGACGAGGGCCTCAAGCCAACTCTGCCGCCCCTCTACGTCGTCCTCTCTGATCTTTGTTCTTCTCCTGTTGTTGCTCTCCATTGAAAACCACGGCAATGCCGACCTATCGTATCCTTCCGCTCCATATCAGGATTCAACATTGCCTCGTCCTCGACGCCATAGTCGGTAATCTTCTTTGACCGACAGACTGGCGAGTTGTCCGCGGGTTATAGGTCCAGTCACCTCCGGTTGACGACCACATTCTCTTTTGTCCCGAGAACTGCCCAAGGACAATCAATGCAAGCAGTAGTGAGTTGCACTATTCGGTCTTTGGTTTCTGTGAGAGCGTGCGGGTATAAACCAGAGAGGAAATGGCGCTATTGCTGTGCTGAGAAAGGGTCCGGTGTGAATCGTTCGAAGATTGTGCCTGCGCGTGTGCATCGACTTGTCTGTATTCCAAATCCCCTTTAATGTATTCCTTGAAAAGAATTTAATTATGCGTAATACGACGAGTCTGGACAAGGATCACTAACAGTGAAATCAGTTTTGATGTGGCACCTCGCGATAGCTAGTGCTAGTGATGGGTGACCATGGAAAGGGAGTGCCGGATTTGAGTGAGGGCGCGAAGGCTGCTGAGGATGGACGTTTCGGACGTCGGGACGCGGTTTTGAGAGTCCTTGAGAAGGGTAGACTTGTGGACATCCAATCGATGCGAAGGAAGAGGAGGAGTAAAGCTAACACGTCAGACTGGAGGGCGTGGCCCGAAGGAGCTGGATCGAGATAAAGTCAACAGGGCGTGCTCAAATGTTCTCACGCTCCGACTACGGCATCACCAGAACGGTCGAAATCGCGAACTCGTTGCCATCCAGCCACACCGATGACCAACAACTGGTAGGATCCCCGGCAAGAACAAGACTGACGGATTTAGCTCAGGTCCAATCCAAATGCAGCCTTCGTTGCGCCATCCTCAGTAAGACCCGGGCGATGCATTGATACATCTTCACGAGCGCTTGCTCACCCGAAATCTTCCTCCACCGTGCAGCCGTTCTAGTCTGATCTTTACTCTCAGCGCCCACGCAACCAAAATTCACCCATCTTTTGAGTGCAGATACGGCAAGATGAGTACCTCGCGTAGAGACAGACGGAACACAGTTGGACGCCAGAAACCAATTGTGGCCAATACTCTGATGATCTTGCTATGGTAGATTGGGAGACGTGTTTGGAGCGTGGGGGGTTGGGGATTGTGTTTCGAGCCCTTTGCATCTCTGGATTCCGCCCATACATGCAACTCCCACCTCTACCAGCCAGCTGCGCGCCCTTTCTACAAGCATGAAAGCTCTGCATCGATAGCACCTTGCGGATCGACATCGAACACCGATACACAGACAGGCTGTGTTAAGGCGAGGGTCAAGGTGTGGAAGGGGCGATGTCGGGCGATTGTGAAATATCCAACATCGGAAGCCCAACATCCTCCCTCCCAGCAAACGCACACCCTGCCATTGCAAGCTCCAACACTCCTCCCACCGCAAGACGTACAACCTCCTGACTAATCGTCAACATCAAGCCAGGACTGCCGAACGGATGAATGGCCCGTATCCCTTTCCGACGGCCTCTCAGCACTCCTAACCCCCTTCTCAACCAGCACCAAGCGAACGACGAAATACTCGCTCCCCATCACGGCAAACTAGTTGTGGGGTCTAACCTATCTACGTCTGGGGGACGCATTCGGATGAGAAATTGCGGATTGTGGGTGTCTGCAATCTTAATATCATATAGAACCTGTCCGTCCTTCGCCTCCACCAGCTGCTCCCTTTCCACATTAAACTCGGCGATTCTGGCGGTAGACAAGCTATCGGTGAAATATCCAGCAACATCGGATGTCTTCAACTACGGCCCACCCACGGTCCCTCTCCCTTCTGCCACCATGACTGTCCCCGCTAAAGCAATACCCGTTTCGTGAGCTTCGAAATGCATCTTGGAGAAAAGAACGGAGTTTGGCGTCTTGCTCGGGAGAGGAACAGGTCTGAGTCGTTTGCGTGCGTGCGGAAGATGGTCAAAACAAGACGTACTTCGAATCCTCCCCTCATTCCTTTCAACTACAATCATTAATGTGCATCCCTTTCGCAACGACCGAGCCCGCAGCGAGATTATCCGTTGCGCTAAATCGGCGTGTAGCGTGGATAGGAAGAACGAGCAGTCGAAGGGCTAGGGAGTGCAGGCCGGCTGGATCCTCGGCACACTACCCGTACAAATCCTTTTCCCCAGTCTATCTTGTCCTCTGAATACAGAATATATCCTTCTTTCGTAGTCCACGGTAAATTATGCGAGTCAAGAGTATCGTTAAATTCCTGGTGTACTAAGTACATGCTCTACATGCATGTAAATTACTGTGAGATGATTAGCAGTCCCTCTTCGTGCTTATCCTGAGGCATCCACTGTTCCAGCGTCGAAGGCTAGTGGACATATATTGATTAGATTTCCGAAGAGACAAGCAATATAGACTTACAATTTAAGTGCACGGCATGACTGTACTTGACGTATGAATGAAACTCTATCCCAAGCTAGCGAGTAGAGATGATCACGCTAAAGACGAGATATCATTGAAACGCTGTACAATGCCGAAGAAAGGCCTTACCAGCGACGATCACCAAGTCCGAGGACTAACTCGCTATCCACCACGTTACATACATCACCTCGTCGTCCGCAAAACCGGGGGAACATCAAACAAAAAGGAGTTTTTGAGGGGAAACAGACTTGGGTTTGAAAAAAGCACGGTACGAAGAGACCGCAGACTTGGGAGATAGGTCCAGATATGCATGATGGCTCCTCAAGTTAAGAAGAGCTACTACACAATGAGTACTTGCTCAGATAAGAATATATTGATGTTGTTCAGTAATATCCAGATCGTTTAACCTGCAGTGTTCTTGACGAGAAAGTTCCAACACCGACACTTTCTCAAACTTTCCCCCTGGCAGGCTTTGCCCAACAACCCAAACATTGTGTAGCCTCACATATTCACTGCAGGAATCAATCAGTGTGTAAGTGTCATCAGGTATCGGGTATGTGTGGGTGGCAGTGACCTCGAATCCATGTTCTATCCCACCCTTGTCTTTTACAATCAACTCTCCACGTCGATCACTCCCTTGCAACCCCCGCACCACCCCCTTTTCAATGCAGCACGCGTCACACGTGTCTTCATCCCCTGTCTCATCCCGATCAATCTCGGCAATCCCGACAGTGCTGGAGTATCCATCTGTGGGCAGAGGCTTGGACATAAGCTGGTCCCACGATGGCCTCCATTTTTTGCCTGCATTTCCCGGTTCAGGATAGAAGTAGAACAGCTGCCCTCGACATTTATTCAACATTGAATTGACGAGTGCTGTCCATGCGTCCTCGAGAGACTGGCTCTCATAGTATGCCGGTATTGCCTCGGACACCATGACATATGCCAGTCCCGCAACTTTGTCCACTGGGTTGGTCGACACCCGATTCCGCATGCTCTTCAGTGCCTCAAACACATGGAACATCATGTCCTCCGTAGACTGCAGCTGCTTGTGAAACCTGGTCAGTAGCTCAGTCTCATACTTCCCATCATCCTTACACTCGGCATGCATTGGTCCATCCGGCGTGTCTCGAGTCCATAGCGTCCATATTGCACACGTTTGCCCAGTAACTGCAGTGCAAGCCAATGCACACGTTTTCCGGTAGTTGCTCTCCGTCTATCAATGCACACATTGACATACACGTGGCCTCATAATCAAATCACGGCTTTGCACATTCCCGGGAGCTATTTCCCACGCTTCAGATATCAATTCCGCCCGCCACCTCGCTCGTCGTCGCCCGACTCTGCGCCCTTCCTTTCACTTTAGGTATAGATCTGTGATGATACAATGTGATTGGATCTCAAAATCAAATTAATGTCCAGATCTTGGCTCTTTGACATTTTGCGTGGCTGTACCACTGGCGCTTCTTAAAATATGTAATTCAACGGTTCTCAATTTCTTCGTTCACTGATTTACCCGTAGCGGAGCACTTAACTGGCACGTTAATCCTGCATTCTTTCTTTGTTATACTTCAATTGGTACTGGACCGTTTCCGACCGTAGATCTATGCCATTTTATGCAGAGTTGCAGACTCAGATGACTACTGGGCTCTTAGGATTCTACATCACGCCAACTATGCAAATCTATCGGGGTAGAAATTGATACACCGATCTCTAGCCTGCTACCTGCCCCCTGCCCCACCTGTACTCGCGGCTTCAATAAGCGAAAAGTCTAGCACGCTTCTTCTGGGCATACTAATTTGACTCTACGGCAATGCACACATTCGAGAGAACCTATGATTACGTACTTCTTCGCTGTGTATGGCAGGCTGATAGCGCAGCCGATTCTACGACAATGCACACATTGGAAAGAGCATGTGACTACGGCAACGTACACGTTGACCTTTCGAATGCACACATTCCTCTGTTTGTAAAGTCGGCTTCATAATGGGTATTCTGCTTCATTTAAATAGATTCTGTCTACTCACATGCCAACAACAGTGCACCCTCCATCTGCTAAATCCGTCAAAGCATCATGTCGTCTCTTGCTCGTACCGGTGACCTCTTCCATTATCATCAGTATAATAGGATTGGGGATGGTTCCCTGTAAGTCGATTTCCTTGGTATTCGTATCCTTATCTTATGACTTTTCGAATAGCAACATTATTGGCGTCTTTTCAGCATCCTCAAAGCATGAATACGCCGTACGAATGTACTATTCTGCGGAGCAGCGACTCTGGCTCGCAGAGTATGGACCAGCCTTCGAACAGGCGGTACTTGCACACACTGTGTTGCCTTTTTTCGAAGGACTTTGCGAGGAATATTTTACTGCGTGGCCGGAAGATGAAGCCGATATGTTAATGGAAGAGGAACGGGTAGCAGATGAAGAACAACGAAAAATCGTACGTCGCCTGTCCTTTCTTGATGCCTTTGTTAAACCTCGAGCAACAGGAAATTTTTACGCTTTATATTATGGGTCTCAAGCAGTTGTGGCTGTACCACCAACGCGCTCCATATGGCTGGGATTACGGGATGGTTATTCAGCAACTAGATGACTTGGAGGACATCATCACTCGTGAATTCCGAAAGATTAGTTATGTTTTTGGTCATCCTCGCGTTATCGTACCTTCCTACAGTCCTATCATATTTGACATTGATATTTAGCTGCTGGATATAAATGTCTATCGTGAACTAACTTTGGTACCATGTAGACTAAGTACTTGTGGTACGGTTATCGAGATCTGTAGTCGCTACATCATGCTGAGACGAATTCAATTCCAGAGTGGCCTCAACGTCGAGCCACTTCGCTTCTGCATCCTTATGAAGCTCACTCCACAAAGCCGCTTGCCTGAAAGCATAAGCTTTTGCACCAGCGAGCGATCTAAACTCTGCGCGCTTAATCCACAGCTGCGTATAGTATGCAAATGTGACCCGAACACGACGGAGCTCCTCAATCAGCAGTTCGCATTCTTCTTGCCACCGCTGGGCTCGAGCCCGAGACTTGCACCACTCAATTCGCAACGCTATCAAAGGATGTCTCAGTGAAAATCATGGCATCAGATGTAGGTGTATAGCCACCTACCTTCCTGGAGGCCTTTCTGTCCGCCTTGAAGATTAGTTTTCCAAATCCACGCTAGATTGCGATGACCCTCTGAAGATGATTCGTTGTACTGATCAAGACCTCGAACGTGCTCCTCTTTCAGAGGTTGGAGGATACCCTGCCATTCAAACCGATTTAACTTCGCAGACAAGGTCTCTATCGCCGCGTAGATTCGTTGGTACCTAGCAACGTCAGCCGCAATCTTTTCATTTACTCGATGGATTAAGGTGTTTGCTTTAGTACCATGGTGCTGTCCTCATGAAAATCGTTGCCGCCACGTCGTGAGATAGGACTTTAAGAGAAGATGGTCACGCAGCAGGGCTAAGGTATCATTGGCCTGAGCAAGACGCAGACGCCGCTCATCATCGATGATGGCCTTCTGCGTCGTCAGATCAATAGCATTCAGCCTGAGTGCCGTGGAAGGGAGATAGAGGGGAACCTTCGACGGCTGGATATCCTTTCCAACAGCACGGCGGTCGTCATCTCGCGCACGGAGTAGTGCTGTTTTAGGCATGTATACCTTCTGCACATCGATCCATGCTTCGATTTTACGCTGGATACGGTTCGCCTGGGCTTGCACCTTGGAGCGTTGTAAATCGGTTGAATGCGGACCAAGAGTGTCGATATCACGTTGCAACCGTACCCTGTCCGAGGTTGTCAGCAACGGCATCACCTCAAGTCATACTGAAACTGACTGGGCCTCTTCTAGCTGTAATCCCTGTGCCATAAACTCGCTGGGACTAACATCATGGTGAATTTCGACAGAAGAAATGTTCTTTTCTTCTCTCGCGAGCTCCAGACGCACAGCGTTTTCAGTCATAGCTAGAATGTTATTAATGAAAATAGATGTTAATGATTATGCAGGTAGACCTACGGCGCAAGGTGGGCGAGAAGGGATTCGGCCGGCTTCGATCACCTTCCCATACAAGGACCATTTGTCTCCAAGAGTTGACAGATTCTGAATGCTCAACACGCAAAGCATCCTCATAACCAACGAACTCTACAACATGCTCAAGACGAGCTCTGACTGCCTCCTTCAGCCGAGTACAAAGCATATCCGCTGATAATCAAATCATTAGCATTCCCGAGGTCGGCTATAAAAGAATCATGCCTACCTAGAATGACGATCTTCCTCCAGTTATAATCTCCAAAATGGTCATCTAAAGTGTCTCTGCGAGCACCAGGCCCCATCTCTTTTGTACTCGCTGCTAAAGCATTGGTAGCAGCCCAACCACGCTCAGGAGCCTCACCATCGGTACGACCAACTTTGGCGGAGAAATTGAAGGAGAAATTGTCGCGGCATTTCAAAATATGGGCGGGTAGATGGAATTTCGGCACGAGGTAAAGTATGTTCTGCTCCGGTTGTGAAAGTCGTAACGCTTCGGGATATCTGGACATTCGAGTAAAGAAGTTTTTGTGCCATTGACATGCGATGTCATATGATATTACCAAGTCTGGAGGTGCATCGTCCGTTAACGTTGACAAGATGAAATAATCCATATTAAGGTATCTGCCATATAATCAGAACTGAACATGAGTTCTTGTGAAATCCATACCTTTCGCCCTTTTGAAGATCTCCAACCGATAACGGACGTTTCATATCATGGCGCCCACAGACTACGGCCCCAACTCCCGTTGCTGCTGCACCATGTCCAGCCCGACTATTTGCGAGCTTGACAGCGTCGTGATTATTACACGTACTCTTTTCTTCCTCGGGAATGACCTTGGCAAAGGAATCAAGGTGACCCCGAAAAGCACCTTCCTCGACGAAGTAAGCATATCCGAGATTGAGTCCTGGATCAGATTGGTCGCTCGAGACATTCAGTCGACGAAGTCGGAAATTCGCATCTACCGCTAGAAACAAGCGGTACAACCACCGGGTAGTTCTTGAAAAGAGTAAGTTTTAGGACAATCATGTAAAATGAACTTTTGGGACGCACAGATTCTTGATCCAGCCCAGAGGTAAATTAATGCTTGGCTGAGGACACGCAGGGCAACGGAGAGCGAGTTCGCCCTGCTTGGTACCTTCTACACCTCCTGTCTCATGTCCACGCCCAAATCGCTTCAAAGCACGAATATGACGCCACTCTCGCATAACTCGAAGAAAAGATTCATAGCGGTCCTAATTTTTGTTAAGTAATCTCATATATTTGTTGATAATCGAGAACCTTACTGGAGGTGGTTGCAGCCCAGAATTATCAGTCAATCGAACCAGCGTGTGATAGAATTCATATGCGGATACCTTGGACATGAAAGACAGCAGCTGGAAGAAGTGAAGTATGCCAAATGTAAATGCAGTATGTGGGTAGATTGTTGTCACGGGAAAAAGTCGATGACAAAGCAGCTGAACACGCTGTGGGATACCCTGAGTACAATTGCAAAATGCCATATTAACAGTGTGGATGCCATTCATGTCAACAACCACAAAATCAGAAACAATCGAGGGAAAGAGACATGGCGTCCCCCATTCATGTCCCAGATCAAAATTAAGCCCCAGTTTGGCAAGAGTCGTTTTGCGGAAGAATGATGACTGCCACTCCTAGTACACACAACTCATCAAAAATCATAAAATCCATTGATCCTTAACACGTACCTCAATCTTATGCAAGGGCAAACCCTGATGCTCCGCAACAATGCAAGTCTGACATAGACGTCGAGTATCCACACAATTGAGACAGCGGTATGACCCCGAGTTAATGTTGCAAGCCTCACATACGCTGCTGTCATCGGTTTCGAAAGCGTCAAGCTTTAGGATCTCGTCAAGAAACTCTGAACGTAGCTGAGACCAAACAAAGAGTGGATGATCCTGGCGAATACTGTTTGTGAGACTAGGAAAACAACATATTGACAGAAAATCAACGTACACCGAGTGGCCTGGGGGCCCGAGTATCACATTCTTCCTCTTCGCCGCTACCTTGGATTTCAGCAGATGGAGGAGCATAATCTGGATCTAAAAAAGATGTCGAAGATAATTCCTCAATAGAAGGGTACAAGTGCTTGTCCGTTTCGGGGTGTTGGGACCCAAGAGAAGGGACAACAAGTGAGCTATTGCGCACGCTAGGGCAAACACGTACACCAGTCGGTCCTTCCTTTTCCCTCATGCTGAAATGGGTGTGTTGATATTGATCGACAGCAGGAGCAGACGGTTGATTTTCTGCATAATCATGGATGGTGATGTCCCGTGCAGGTCCATTTTTTCCATGCTTCTTGGGATTGTATTTCCACATCTTTCGTGTGGAGAGTGGAGGGGTGTAAGGAAAAAGACCATACAGTTTGCATTAAATACTAGTTCGCAGACCTCTGGAACAAAGCAGAGCATATGGATCTCATTTCAAGGAAGCATGTGAATGGGTTGACCTTGTGGAACTTAGGGAACTCCACGAGGGACGATATACACACTGGAGCAAAGTAGGACAGTAGAAGGTGGCAGTGTATTACAAGTGGAGAGATGAAAGACTTTGGTACACAACGCAATACAACGCGACCGCGTGGACGTGTGAACTACTGAAAGCTACCATCAGGACGCTTTGTTGGCCTCGGTACTCTGTGACTTCGTCTTACTGATATCTGGTCTACTAAAGCTTCGTCGTCTTCAGTGGATGAATGGGCCTTTGCCTCCTCTAAGGCTAGTTTCTTCTTTTTGAGATCTGCGACGTAGAAGGGAATCCAATACGACATGGTCCGAATGATCTTGCAGAGAATCTAATAGAAATATTGTTATTATAAGTCCGTGTCATTTGTGCTATGCCGGAGGTACTCACTCTTTGACGATATTTCATCCAGTCTTCAACGGCCTTGGCGTCCTCAGGATCGGGAGGCTGCATCTCCGGGTGCCAACGTCTCATCCAAAGTGTCCACATGCGGGACTGGAACTGTGCGAAGAGCCTAGGTTGCTGCTTCGCAACAGACTTCACCCTGTAATACTCGGGCAGGTACAGCCTCAAGAAATCTCTGTGCGCTCGACATCCCATTGGCATTTCTGATGACATGAATAAGAGACCTTACCACCGTATATCCGAAACTACGCACCTGTCCTAACGAATAGTTAAACGCTGTGGGCAGGAATCTGGTCCATTTTTTCTGCTGGAATCTGCTCTTATAAGTGTTTGGTTGACCTCTTCCAACGAACAGTTTCTTGATCTGACTTTGTACAGTCCCGGAAAATCACCTCCACTGCAATGCACACAGTGGAACACCTGTCAGCCATAGCTACTACTTTTTACGACATTGCACAGATTCTCGGGCTGCCTTTGTACGGTCCTTTGATGCCACATCCTGTGATCCGCAGCTACTTTTACAATAATGCACAGATTTTGAGGTTGCTTTGCACATTTCTGACGTCACTCCTGCGATCCACGGCCTTTTTTTCATGGCAATGCACACATTCCCAATGCCATCTCCTCCGATCCACGGCCACTTTTTTACAGCAATGCACACGTTCTCAGGCTAACTCTGTACAGTCTCGAACCCCACCTCCCGCATTCCACAGCTGTCTCTGTCCACGGTAAACATTTCCGAAACATTTCCTAAAGCAAGCCTGCATTCACCTGTCGGTACGTAGTAGTTCCCTGACCAGCTGTTCCAACTTTCTATTTCGGACCCTCATTCCAGTCATCCGTCATGGTTTCACGACGAACAGAGGAGGAACATCGCACTGCTCATAATGCCAGCAGTCGACGAAGTTATCAGAAGTAAGAAACATAAATTATGGAGCATGGTTTGAAGGCTGAAGCTCGTCCTTTACCAGAAATCGCCATGCCATCAACCAGCATCGACGTGAGACATATCATGCCGCTGGCAAGTCAAGAAAGCAAAAAAGGTGTGTGGCGTTATACCCTGTTTCCCTTGTTCTTACCCCACATCTGCCTTTAGCCAGCTAGAACCTTTAATCTGCCGGGCAGCGCGTAACATTGACGTTGAGGTTAACTCAGGAGAAACGCATATGCAGTACGTCACCTACATACGTCCTTTTTGGGAGCTCAATAACAGACATTATCTTTAGGCGCAGCTCGGATATCGCAGAAGCACTCGATCAACTAGAACGGTTAGGACAGCGGTTCAATATGTTGACGGAGAGCTCTCCACGACGTTTTGCTGACAAGGTCTATCATGACTATGTTAGCACTTTTGAACCTTCACGACCCAGAGGATGCAGAAGGCCGATTGAGACTGCTATCGCTCGACTTTCCCATCTCAAAGAGTCTGGACATGAATACGAACACGTCGTTTTGAATGTTGCAGGAGTGGGGAAAGAGATGGAGCGGGTACAGAACGTGTTGAAACCCATCCACCAATTGGTAACTTGGCTTGAAGATATACTATGTGCAGCGATGGAAAGTCTTGATGATTTACAATCGAAGTACAATAATAAAGACCTCGCTTTCTGTAGCAACGACAATTAATTACTATTATCCCTTTGCCATGCTAATCGTTTCATGTTGTATGATTGCCGCAAGGACCCTGGACCATCAATAGCACAACACCAAATATCCTCAACCCACTCGATAACCTTTTTGATAGGCACACCTGCTTGTGCTAGCTTGCGATGCCTTGCACTCGAGCCCTCAACTTCACTAGATTTAGCTAGTACCTCCGCATACGAGTCTCGGAGCTCGTAGAGATCATGTAGAGGCTCTACAAAGACGTCGATCTGCCCCTGGCATTGTGAGGTAGACTTGAAATAAGCTTTCAAGAGCAACTCAATGTATTCATGGATAGACATGCTCTGAATGAAGGCCTCGAATCTATCTTGAAGAACCTTTGCCTCTGCGCCCAGTTTAGGGAACACGTCAGCAGGCAATGGTAGTGGCGCTACTGGCACAGCCTTGATAGATGAAGTTAAGGCATTGGACTGGTGATTTAGGGATTTGCTCCTGTACATGCACCGTTAAATACTTTCCACGGATATCATCCACATGAAGTCCCTACCTCGTTCGAATTTCCAGCGCATTAGTCTTCCCGACTTTGGTAACACGCCTTTGACTGGGCTTAACGTTCATCGTGGGGGATAAGTTCTCGGAGCTGTAAGAAGGTGAGGGTGATTAAATATGTACTGTTTAAGCTGTACCATCTTTCTCGTGAAGCAGTAGAATAATAAGCAGCTTTGCGCCGGAGTCGGATTTGCTGCTTATTTCTCATCAATTGCACATCATATTAGTCCAGTTTATATAGCTAGAATATACTAAAGACATACCTGTCATAGTAGCGCTTGCTTTTCTCGCATACTGACCGGCGCTTTGCTTCTGGTGTGAGATATTTTGTAGGAGGTGCCATGCAAGGAGGAAAGAAGTTGACAGAATGCTACTGTGATGGAATAGCACAATCTTACCACTTTCGTTCTTTCGTCTGATTGTCTCACCTTATCATCCTTTGAACTGCTGCCTGGCATTTCAGTCCTAAGGTACCTTGTTTATTACATGTATCAGCAATGGCTCGGCCCCCACACTGGAATGTACGTTCATGATGCAGCACCCTCATCCCATTCAGCATTTGTAGCCTCACCGAGTCCAAGGTCCTGCCTTTGGCAGGCATCTCGTTATATAAAAGTAACTGAAGGATTACAACAACTTGTTTACCATAGACGACAGACAGAATTTGGTTTATCTACGGCAACCCTGTGTGGTTCCAGCACAACTCCCTCGCAATCCTCCTTTTTAGGGAGGAGGCTTGCCAGTCCAGTGCGACTACGATCCTTGTCATCCGTCCTTTCCCACGGACTCGATCACGCATATAAGTTGGCACTTCTCGTGCCCCTTCCTGCCTTTCTTCCAGTACCGTTCCACTGCCTTTTGCCATCTACTCAGTACGAATCCTTTTTTGGCTTTCATGATGTTACCACTAACACGTATCTCAGAGCCATGCATGAACTGATAACCCGCACTATAGTGGTACGCTCTTCTCGCCCATAACCCTAGAACCTGCCGGTGCTCATCAGCTGTAGTATGACCCCACTCACCTCGACTTGCCCAAACAGCGGCTGCTTGAAAAATACCACCTGGGTTGTATATACGCGATATATGACGGCCGCTCCGAGACGTGGTGGCGAGGGTTTATCCAAATCTTCATTGAAACGTTCCCCCAAAGTGTGCCGAATCCTCGTTTTACTTCCCTTGATCGCTACAGAGATGGCATTCGTTTGTTACGAGCAGTACGTATGTTTATTTGAAGTGTGAAGACCGGCTAACGAGAACAGCAGACACTTGAACAGTGGATGGATGCATGCGGGGGGAGGATTGCCAAGCTTAGTGCAAACCCAGATGTTGAACACATACCTAATACTTCTCAGCCCACCGACGATGTACAGGCAAATGATGCGGTTGGTAGCGAGAGTGCTCAGAGTGAGGATGATCAGGACACTACAGTTGAGCATGTTCTTCAATGGAGAGCTAGGGTCGCTGAGGAAGTAGCGACGATGAACACTTAAACACGTAGAAGACGGATTTCGGCGCGTGCATGGTGTGATGGGTCTGGTTCATTAAAAAATTTCTGGCTTACTACGCGTGGGCTGTACAGTGAACACTGAATAATAGCATGTTTTGTAGCATCCACTTCTATAACAATATGAACCTTTCGAACAGCATCCCAGCTACAAGAGAGTTCCTTATCCCATGGTTTCCAAGATATAACAGATAATTGCAGAGTACGAGACTTTACGTAGTTGCTGCTTACACGTGAAGCCAGACTGCACACACTGAGACAAGGTCAGAAACGCAGCAGTACGACAATGCACACAGTTTCGGGAGATAGACACGAGGCGAGGTGAATTCGCTGATACTAGGTGGCAATGCACACATTGGGATAAAGGGATGGAAATGCAGTGGTACGACAATGCACAGAGTGGAATATTCCAGGGGATAGACATGAGGCGAAATGATTTCGCCGATACTGGACGTCAATGCACATGTTGAGATACCGGACGATAATGCACACGTTGAGATATCGGAAAACAATGCACACGTTGAGATACCGGAAGACAATGCACATGTTGAGAGATACCGGAAGACAATGGACACGTTGAGATACCGGATGATAATGCACACGTTGAGATACCGGAAGACAATGCACACGTTGAGAAACCGGACGACAATGCACAGAATGGAGTATTCGAGGGGATAGACACGAGGCGAGATGAATCTGTTGTGCTCTAGAATGTATCCTTCCTCCTAGTAAATGCTCAGCAGTCGTGTCGATAACGATGATGGACATGGTAGACTTACCCAGTTCCAAACCTTCCATTGCATCATGCATTACTCCGTCGCTTCCACCATGCACTGCACTAAGTTACGCACAGTCGTATACAATATATAGAGCATGTTGAAGAGTGGTAGCGGTATTCGGAGCAAACCTAGATGGCCGTTAAACGTTGAACGAAACCTATAACATATCCTACTTGACACACATAGATCAGAGACTAGTACGGCATAATGGGGAGTAAGATAAATTACTGGGGATGGGGCGGAGGGGTGGTGGCAGCATCGAGCAGAAATGGGGGGAAAACAGCGGATTAGGGGTTTCGGATCTTGCCAGCACGTCGTTTCCATATATAGATGAGTCTCCTACCGCAAAATTCATGAACAGATTCTTGGGTCTTTTCAAAAAGACTTATATCACATGGAGGGCGGAGAATACGCAGGGTAGATAACATTGGGGGCAAGTTTACGTGGCAATTTATGTACAGGGAGAAATTGTAGCATGTACAGATGAAGATAAATAAAAGCAAAAATAAGGACAGCGAAAATTTGATTTGAAAAAGAGGAAACGAGCGGACAATGTAACGAGTGTATGAACCAATGATATATGGTGATAGATATGAGAAGCAGAATTGTAAAAGTTCAAGATATGCCAAGAAAAGATGTCCATGACGTGCGATCAAAGGATCTCAACAGCTCCTGCGGCAAGCGCCTCGTTAAATGCTACTTGAGCAGCAGCGCGCGTCGAGCAACGAAAGAAACATGCTCTACCTACACCCGTCACTAAATTGCTAATCTGCTGCCTGTAAGAAGGTTAATATATTGATCAACATTGAGGGAGAAACAACTTACCAACCACGGAAAACCCCCACATCCCGGCCTTTCGATACGACATACCAAGGTCCATCAGGACCAGTGGTGATGGACGCTGTAGCCGACTGAGGTACTGCGGAGGATGAGTCAGTGGAAATGGGTGCAGGAGCGGGATTGGCCTGAGCGACAGGAACAGGAGCGGGGTTGGCCTGAGCGACGGGAACAGGAGCGGGGTTGGCCTGAGCGATGGGAACAGGAGCGGGGTTGGCCTGAGCGACGGGAACAGGAGCGGGGTTGGCCTGAGCGATGGGAACAGGAGCGGGGTTGGCCTGAGCGACGGGAACAGGAGCGGGATGGGCATAGGAAGTGGGGGTGGGTGTCGGATGGACAACGGGAGTAGGTCCCGCAGGAGAGCGGATGGGGACCGAAGGAACACGTAGCGTAGCACTAGTCGCAAGGGCAGGCGACGAAGTCTGTCCTCCCACTCTGCTGCGCGGGAGCGGGACGCCCATCAAGGTCGGGACTGCAGAAATGTTAATGGCGTTTGGGTAACTGCAGTTTGCACAGTGTATAGTGGTCTGCAGTGGCCCAGGCGCTGCCTGAGCAGAAGCGTTTGCATGGACATCGGGGACATGAGAAGCTGTTAAGACATTGTCAGCTGGATTCAATGACAGGTGAAAGAAATTACCATCCATAACTGGTACGGAGATGCCAAGGACCGAAAGAGCTGCTGCAAGTTGCTCTAGAGTAAATTGAGTCATTTTTGCGAAGAACTGGGTAATTTGAGGAACTGAAGGACTGAGTGATTTGAAGAACTGAAGAACTGGTGATTGAAGGATGGTAAGCTCCAGGGTTTTATAGTCTGATCCACAGATACCCTATATGGGGTCTAGGGATGCAATGTGTGCATTGCCGTGTCGTTAATGGTGCACTGTCGTGTCATCGACAATACGTACACTCTTTCTGGAGTGTGTGCATTGTCGAAACGCCCGACCTTCGCATTATTTGCGCAAAATGGAAATGCACACGTTCGAAAAATCCCCATTTTCTTCATCAAAGGAAGCTATTCTCAAGAGTCAGACAATATCAAAAGTATCATACGGATACCGTCTCACCGTATGTGCGTTCAATAGGTCTTGAATACAGAACTGACGTTGAGAATATAGATTCCTTACCATGACGATGACGAAGCCCAAGGAGAAAATGAAGCCGAAGGTAAATACGAGCCGACGCATCCAGTCGAAGGAAAAGCGGTTGAAGGAAAAGGACCAGCAAATACTCGGAAAGCTCAAGAAAGTCTCTGTAAATATTGTGTTCCGTGCGATAGAGAACATCACGCTTCCAGATGACGCTTTCTTCGCTGGCGGTACATTAATATTGTTTTCTTGGGAGCTATATCTGAAAATCCTCCCGTATAGACCCTCAAGGATCGTATCAGAACATGGTTCTTGAAGGCGACCAAGGCCATGGAGTATGGGATGACGAGGCAGCCGCAATAGCACCCCGCGAGCGTGCAGAAGCAAATCGATGGACCAATAAACCCATGCTACAGTTTCTCCGCCGCCGCCTACAAACTTATGTCCTGCTCTCAGTTAATGGGAATGTCACTACATTCTTAGCCTGCATTGGAAACATTTTGATGCGCCGCTGGCCACCCGTGCATGAAAAGTTCTTCGTAGATCCAAAGGGAAGAACTAGATCCATACCTCCTCAGCTCGTTGATGTTACAGATTCTCCTAAAGACGCGCCATTTCCAAGAATGGATAAGGGTTTTCTGGATCTTGGCCCGAATCTATGTGTGGACGGTTGCGAGTTAGTCACGCTTATGCCAGAGTTAAGGATCAAACTAGGCGATGTGCTTGAGTACCGACGTTATGTGAGTCTTCAGAGGTTTGTAGCACCGATTCTTCTGAAACTTGTCTATTAGCGAGTGAAGCAATGGTTCCAAAACAATAAGGAAGGACGAAATATGAGCCGCAAAAATTTCTTCAAACTGGATGTTGGCCCGAAACGCGCTCCCCAGGCAGTACAGACGTACTCGAGTCTGTTTTATGATACGAAGGTAGTGCCTAAAGTCGCCATTGAGGCAGAGAAACAAGGACTCACTACCAACGATATCAAACTCATCAATGCCGTGACGAGTAAAGAGTGGAAGAAAGAGACGCCAGAGGTCAAGGCTGAAGTCGAGCAGGCGGTCTTTCTGGAGAAGCAGCTGATGCTAGCAATGAAAGGACGCCACTATGATAAAATTGAATTGTCTCCTGAACAGAAAGAAGGGTACATCACCATATCCGCCCCGAAAGCTGCATGCTTCTCACGTCGATATAGAATGCTCCAAACGTTGGGCTTTCAGTTTAAGAACATTTTTGAATCGCTTAACTCTCTCATGGGCTGGGGTTTCGTCATCCTCGGTGCTGGACTCGACCCAAAAACTGGGAACTTGCGAAGCCGCAGATGAGTCAGCAACATAAGTGGTGAAAGGCAAAGAGCTGATCATACCTTAGTTGGGAGTACGGGACAGACCTGGAGTCTGGCGAAAAGTTCTTTGACTGCTTCGACAGGGATGCGAATGTAGGCATGGTACCGGGGGGCGTGGTTGGGGATAAACGTAAAGCTGATGCGTACTATGCTGGTCCATTGCTGGCTCATATGAAGAATGTGGAACGTACGTTGCCTTGGTGCCTAGTATTGCGAAAATTGATTGTGAGTTCTTGTTCAGGAGTACAAACTGCAGTGGAACAGTCGGAAGATTCAGCGTCAATGACCGTTGATTCTGAGCCACGTGATACTCAAAAAGAGACGGCCTGGGCCGACAACTGGGATTACATCGTCTCAACCTTGACCACTGAGGTACAAAGCAACAAGCCCCTCCCTAGCCCCCTCCCTAGCCCCCTTCCCAATTCCTCTGCTGAACTCCCACCGAACAACGGGCCCTTTGACCCGTTTGTCTCCAATCAGTTCCCTGGGACAGAGTTGCCACAGAACAACCTTCCTGACACCCTCTCAAATGTTGAGCCCTTTGTTTTTCCGGAACACTTTCAAGTTCCGCCAGCTTCTGAGACGGCTTTGGACCCTCTACTAGATGCATTCCTTGGGCTTTTGGACACTTCCAGCGCATCTGTGTTCTTGGCGTCCCCCCAAGACATTTCGATGCCGGATGTTAGTATACCGTCGAAGTCTAATGATGGCAATACTATCTGGTCAGATTCCTTTCCCTGGAACTTTTTCAGTGATCTTTCCAGCAACACTCCGTCGACTGACCTTGTATCTGATCCCATATCCAATTACAGTTTGTCTCAGTTCAATCTCAGCGGCTTTTCTGGGACGTCCACTTCACCATCATATTCCTTTGCGCAGTCCGCTGAATCGCTATCATCCCTGAATCAAATCTCTATTGATTCAGCGGGTTCGCTTTCTCATTCCGGCAGCTCTGCGACGGGGGTCAATTCCCCGCTGATACCTTCTTCCACTATCTCCAGCTCCGATTCTGTTGCCACCAACACATCGACGAACGTCGTGCCAGTATTTGGGACCGAGGTGATATCGAACGAGCCGTTCATATTGCCCAATCAGAAGCAGCATAAGCCTGCTACTTCCCGTCGGGTATCCATGGAAGCCAATGCTTGCAGTCGTTTGGGTGCATCAAGTGAACAGCCGTTACTTGATATTCCAAGACCGGCCCGCAGCCGTAAGCCGACCGGCTCTAGAGAAGTAAAAACACTTGTCGGCGCCGAAACGAGTCCTCCCAGCTGGCAAGTTCAAAGTCTCGCCGCAATGCGGGATCCTACGTTTGGTGATGCATGGTCCACTATGCTTGATAAGTGGGATGCTCTGGAGGTCATCTTGAGTAGAGAGAAAAACTCGGTGCGTTCTGAAGACTCCTTAATAGTGTCTGCTCATCTAGTGTTCTAAAGGGAAAGTTAGCATCCAAAAAACGGCCGAGTGTTTTGAATACGTGGCTAGATGGTCCACGCTCGTTCGATATCGCTTTCAACATTTCTGATATCGATCACTTCGGTAACGCCATGGTTGAGTGGTGGAATGCCCTTCAACCAAGCTGGAGGCAAAGTGACGAAGGTTTACCGATACCTCAATATACAGGAACATTTACGCCTCTGTGCAAAGGCGGCCAAAATGGGATAGTGACGGTGTTGTTTGGCCTTTTCTGGTGGGGACGTAATTTAGAGGGGAATATGTCGCAATGGCATAAGATGGTATCAGATGTGAGCGACACGCTGGATGCCCTCCTCTTCGCCAAGGAATCTGAAAAGCGGCGCAAGCGATAAGGTATATTGTATCGTGCCAGACCAAATTATGTATGTAAATATAAATCGTCGCAATAATACGAACCTTCTTGATGTCTGAACTTCTTGGCACATCCGTAGCTATTTATTTCTAGTGGTATGCGAAGCATAATAAAGTTGACTTGCTTCACCCCGAGGTTTGCAAAAAGGGGACCATATACGCCTGATACACTGAGCAGAGAGAGAACGCGCTCCATTCATATACATCCGACTAGATCCGGTCCACACTCAAAATTTAAACCGTCCATTCAAGTTTGTTGAGTTTGCTGTGTCAGCATATCACTTTACAATCATACGTGTCAGAGCTGATGCATCGCTCCTCCCGCCCTCGCAGACACTGAATACAACGAGTATGACAGCGAGACAAAGGCGTATAAGAGCGGCACACTGAACTAAGACAAAATGAATGCAAATCTAAAAAAAAATACCGTCGGCGGGTTGGTTTTGCAACAATGGCACAGCGTCGTGCCACAAATCCACGGACGGCACTGCCACGTTGGCCCGATGGTTCCGAAAATGCTTTGACAACGACGACGCATCGCGGAGAATGCTCTGGTATGACTCACCTCTCTGTTCTCACTCTAGGGCTGAAGGAGGTTCACAGATATTATTGCACTTCTTGACCCATTGTACATGCCCGTCCCTAAAGCCTCAATTACGAAGGCGCGAATACGTCATAACTCATCGCCTACGTGAAGCAGGCTGGCACTCCTATATTTGTGGATCTTTGACTGCTTAATCATGGGATCGCAAAACTTGAGGCCTTGAGGAGCAGTTGGTGGGTGGTTAGTGTGTAGGGAGTGTAGGGAGACACGAAGAGTAACGCGGGATATGGTTGGTCACACATGCACAGCTAGTGTTTCGATGACTCGGCTTAAAGCCGCGCGCCACGCCAGTCAAGCCGAACTAAGTCACGCCGATGTTGCCGAATGACTTCGGCAAAGTCACACCACAGTACCGGCTCGGCGCGGCTTAGCGCGACTTGAAGTTGCCCGAGCTTCGACTTGAGTAAAAAATACCGAAATGCTATTTTAGGTCGACTTTGATTTTTTCCCGCAATTTCTCCGAAATTTCTGGAATATTATGTTACCTAAAATCTACTGATGAGCTTCCATTTAAAGGAAATGCATGAAGTCATAGCTTGACCGGCTGGAGCGGCGTGACGGCAACTTAGCTTCAAAGCCATCAAAAATTATGACTTGGTGAAGCCGTTGAAGCCGAAGCCGAATAGAGTCGCGCCGAGCCGCGCCAAGTCACGTTATCGAAACACTATGCACAGCCACTGATAAGATTTCCTTTTTTGTAAGAATATTTCGCGCTCGCTCAGTTTGCAGCTTCTGAAGCTGTAAAAAAAGCAGTCTTCTTTTTCCTTTTACTCGGGAAGACAAGTGTAGGAATTTTCAATAAGCTTGGAGTTTTATCAGGTGAGAGCTTTAAGATTCATGATTGGTCAACTTGGCCTGGACAAGATGCTATTGAGCTAAATAGTCTACATTTCGGGCTGCACACGAGCGGTGAAGGCGGGATAGCTGCGGGGGTACCCATCGACACGAGGGTATCAATCACGCTGTGAAGGAAAGGCCTGGACTGATCCCAGTAAAGTTCTTCTCAGAGATCTGATCTGAGATTTCATCTATAATTCCGATCTCGATTCTTTTCAATCTATAACAGGCAGGCGTCGGGAGGATGGCTCGTCATCGTGGCACGCGATGACCAGACTCATGATGTACGGTGGGCAAGAGGATTCGACAACCACGCATAGTGATCGATGACAGGTGGATATTTCCGCAGTGTACCCAAGCCCTTGCCAACAATGCACACATTGCATTTGGCTCTAGTGTTACTGGGGCATGTGCACGTTGGCTTGCATTGTAACATTTCCGCAGTGTCCCTGTCAACAATGCACACATTGCACTTGCCTCTAGTATTACTGGAAAACGTGCACGTTGGCTCGCACTGTAACTACTGGAGAACGTACGCTTTCTGGACACTAAGGGTTGGTGTCTCCGGCAATCATCCTCTTGTCCCCAATCTCCTGTAGTGTCCACGCACGTCTAAACCAACTGCGATCACTATCCAAGTCGCCCTCCTCCAAACTCAAAGGCCGACCCAGCCCGCTCAAATAAATCACCACAGCAGGCCAACAGCTATCATACACCGCCCCGATCATGGGCACATCCAGCTTCCATTCATCTGCACGCATATCCTCCCCTGGACCACCCGCCTGTCTCAAACAGAGAACGTCCAACCATGCGTACTCTGCTCCAAGATTGAGCATCTCGATGCGGACTAGTTTGAGGTCACTCTCTTTCGGGATGGGAACAGGCCATTCGTATCCATTGATGGGCATCCACACGTCGGCCCTCTCCTTCTTGTCCACCCACGCATGCGATATCGGCTGAGGCCAGCGGAATTTCCCATTAACGTTCGTGATCCACCATGGCACCACCCGATTGCTATACTATATACAGATTCCACACACGTCGAGGTCCCACATCTACACCGACAATCTGGTTACCAACGAGTGCTTTCCGTCGCCTCTCCCGATCCTCCTTCTCATATTTGCAAACTTTGGCTCGTATGGTGCTCCAGTAACGCGTGTACCATATCCGGCGGAGAAGGCTATATGCCATGCCAAAGTCGTAGTCATTTGTGATACAGTCTTTGAGAAGGGAGAAGAGGGATGGAGTGTCCAGGGTGTGCGATGTTCTGAGTGTGGTGTTGAGTCGCTTCAAGAGGCCCCGAACGCCGAGGGTAGCGCAGGGAGTGTCGGCAAGGTCGGATGATATCACCGGCGCATTACCGGTGTATGCGCGTTGCAATGGAACGGTGATCGATGATTCCTCTTGGTCCGTCTCAGTGAACGTGGAGATGGTGACTTCGGGAAAGGAGATCCCCTAGAGGTGTTATCAATTTCTCCTCTGCTTCAGTTTGTTGACTGACTCACCTCCGGAGGCCAGTCACTGGTATCGTCATCCGAATCAAGCATCATACCCCCAAAAAACGATTTTATTCGTATTCTCCGGGCTCAGAACGTCAACTTGAAGGGAGTGTCAAACGGGGGGAAGGAAGGAAAGGGGGTTACCTCCAGATGTTGCAAGTCACAGCTCGAATTCTCCGGGATGATGCGAGGTCTCCGTGTGAACAGCAGATCATCCTCCTCTGGTGCTCATAAAGGCTGTACCACAAAGATCCGCTTGATTTGGGGATGTTGGCTTCGAGATTGAGAACAAGTTTATTCGGGCAAGAGAGGTGGAATGAGGTGAAGAGCTGGAATTTTGTCAAGGACGGCACATATAGATTTATTATTACAGAAGCGCTACTGAATAGGCACGCCCCTTATGCCCATTGGGATATCTAGCGCTTGGACGAACGGGTAAAGCGCCCAAAGCTCCTGTCCAACACTGCAGGACAGACACTGCAGAGGTATACTCTATCCATTCTCCCGACCTATCTGCTCGGATGGCGCTCGTCCAATTCCCCCACGGCTCCCCTTGTGCTTCATTCTCTATAAGGATGAGACCGATCCATCTATACAATGAAGGTAGAACCGTACATTGGACCAGTAAAGATCGCCTCTCTTACAAGGAGCGGCCGGAAAAAAAAACCTGAACTAATACTACAAGGTACTAATAGTTCTTTATATATCCATCGGAAATTAAATAAAGTAAATAAAGGAGGAACTGGGAAAAGTGTGAGGAGTGACACGAAAATATCTTGGTTAGAAGAGTCGATTCAGCATCACAAAAGGTAAAACGTCCTACCACAGCATCTTGCTTATTCTCCGTAATTTGATCACTGGGATTCTGCGTCATCCTGCGATAGAAGTAAATCCACGTCAAAATATCCTAGAACAAAGTCAGCTCAGCATCGCGCCAAAGGCAAAGCACCCTACCATAGCATCTTGCTTGTTCTCGATAGTTTTCACCGCAATCTCCGCCAGGAAGTAGTCATGTAACAAATGAGTCGGAAGATGACTCTCAATCGGAAGACCCTCCGCCAAGAATTTCTTGTAAAAGTCCTTCCTAGTCTGTTGACACATGAGGACACACCGACTCCGTTCGTCGTCTTTCGGCCGACATGCCCGACCCATCATCTGCAGGACATCCATGACAGGATAGTCGACGTATCGGTGCTCCTTCCCTTCGTAGTACTGCACACCCACGATGATAACCATGTAGCTGGCCATGGCGATTGACTATGCTGTATCTTTTGAAGCCACGAGCACTTGAACAGCTCCGCTCTCAAACAGACGCTGGATAATCCGCTTGTCTTGCTTATCCATGGCCTCATGGAAATAGCCGATGCCTTTCTTCAACATCTCCTTCAATCCTTCGTCCCGCAGATGGTCGAGATGAACTTGTATATCTGCGACCTCGATGTTAAGGAACCTGTCTGGCTTGTCATCCGCAGCGCAGTGAATAAGCAGATCGTCGACAGTGAGTCGACATTGTTTCTGTGAGGGGACAAAGACGATGACAAGTTTTGTGGGTGCGTATTCGACGATAGCTAAGTATGCTGGCTTCGACATGGCGATCATGAGGGAAGGGAAGTGCGGTATTGTGAATGATTGTAGATGGATATCCATGTCCAGAGGCCGTGCACTAATCGAGAAAAACCAATGAGCACAAGTCGAAGAGCGAAGAAGGTCCGTACCCAGGCGAGAAGTTGAAGATAGCATGAGAGGGTGCGCCCATCCATTCACCCAGGTTGCGCGCATTCGCAAGCGAAACCCCACACGCAACGATCCGAGTCTTTACTTCTGTTTGGGCAGACACATATCGTGTCCTGGGAGATGACAACCTCGTATGTAGGACCTACTTCTCCACTGCATCAGCTATCAGAAGCCCGATATTCTGGACATTCTTCCGCTGATGCCAACGACGAGAAAGTACGTCCCACTGGCACATTGGGTGTGAGTAAGAGTAGCTTATTAGAAAGAAGAATGCCTCAGACATATTCCAAAGATCGCTCAAAGAATACTACAATTGGATTAGCATACCCAAAAGTCGAGGAGAAAATCGACATACCACCCGGCTGATTCTTGAACGAACGCGACAAGAACAAATCTCAGATGTAAAGTTAGCCAACGAAGAACGAAGAAGTTGTCGATTTGACAAACCAGTGCCTGAAGAAGAGCCACTGAATCTCATTTTGACCGCTGGCTCTGTTTCTCTCACAGGGATAGGGATAGCTTCGCAAGCTCTTCTTGACAGACCTAAATGATAGAATTAATGCAACGAACTATTTGGAATGGTTGAACGTACAGGGAACAGCATGAACTCGTTCGGTAGCGAAAAAACACGGAACAGTTCCAGAGTCGACATTGTTGGCCGGTTGTACACCGTGTATATCATGTAGTAATGCGACCAACTCAGTACCCTGGAATCACCCCCAAGACCACTAGTACTTCTCTAGTAACGAAGCTGCAGAGAGGACGATATCGGCATGTGTTTGGATCAAGCCATGCCGTCATCCTGATAATTGACACCAACAACTTGGCGTCGTACCCTTTAGTAACAGAAGGGACAGTCGAGATAGAGGATAACTTACAGATACATGTATCCCAGCCACGTCCCTCAAAGATTTCTCCGTTGTTGCTTTCTCTTTCCACGAAAGTAGGGTTAGCCTGATCGAGGACTTTCTCGTAGCGGACGTAGATGTTGTGTCACTCTGATGATTTGCCCACAACGTCGGTACGAAGCGAGCGAAGTCCCTTTGATTCGTCTACTCTCCGAGCTCCAGCTCGTGTCAAACGTCGCCCAGCCGTTTCTTCTACGTCGTCTGTCGCTTCAGCCTCGATTATCATGTCACGACGCCGGCGGACCTTTTGCCTGTTCCACAAACGGCGCATCGCCAGTGTTCAGACTCAGTTCTATTTCGTACCGGAGAGTCCACAGAAGCGTCTCGCGACCTTATCGATATCTCTGGAACGTGCGGTGTCTGAAATGACCACAGGATCTTGGCTTTTGTTCTCGACGCGAGTTTTGATAGGGACGTGGAGAAGGCTAGGATGACTGAAAAGAGAAATAGAATTCTTGGTACAAAGATGTTGGTATTTCGACATTTGAGAGACGCTCGTAAGCTCGCGGATTTTGATAGCATAGGAAAATTGGTCTAGGTATTAAGAATAAGTAGTCAGCAGCGATATCAAGCTGCAACTTGACAAGCTTACCTTTCGAACGCTGGTAGGTGCGAAAAGAATAGACACATTGGGTATATCTCGCTCTGAACGTGGTGAAGCTCGGGAACGGTGGACGAGCGAGCTTTCGTCTGACGATCCCCCACCTGTTCGCAAATGATCCGTCCCACGCCCAGTATATAGGACATAATAACTTCAAAGAGCTGCCACGTTCATCCGCATGAACTTGGTCCACCAATAATCACATCGCGGTTTTTGAGGAGTTTCGCCGTGGTAGTGGGTTGCATAAGTCTGTTTTCGCAGTGAGGAAGTTTGGACTCGGAGTCCGGGAGGGAGAGTACAGAGGAGGCTTTGTCGGTAGTGGTGGGTGGGTCTGGGTGCACTTCAGTGATCTATATTCACAGTGTCTTTGTCGGCTTTGGATTTTGTGGATTTCGAAGATTCACCGCTCGCTGCCGTCCCCGCATGTTCTTTATCCTCTTGTCCTTCTTCATCGAACCCTTGCACGGTGCGTTCCCTGGTCTTCAGCACCATAGTCGATGATCTTCTTGGACAGATTGACGAGCTGTTGGTGAAATCGATGTTGACGCGACATCTCATGGGAGCCAGTGATGGGTGGGATAGCAGTGTAGCGATGGGAGGGTATGCAGGGTTTGACTGACGATCATGAAAGCGGATAGGCCGTTATGGGAGAGATGGAGAGGGGCGGCTCATCCACTCCAGGCGGAGTTAAGACGGTCACGTCGACACCGCGTACTCAGCTGTTCTCACGCTCCGACCAACACCATTACCAGAACGGCAACCGAAATCGCGAACTCGTTGCCATCCTCAATAGGAATTACACCAACGAGCACCAACTGATAGGATCCTGGGCCGATGGAAAAAGCTCAGGTCCAATTCAGACGCGGTCATCGTTGCGCCATCCTCAGTAATCTGCCGCACACTGCAGACGATGCATTGATGCATCTCTACGAACACTTGCCGACTGCTCGCTCTCATCAACATCCTCTTTATCACATCTACCTCACTTCGGAGTCTTCCTACACTGTTCAGCCATCATAATCCAACCCAGCACCCATATAATCAGATTCACCCTGTACCAAGTCTTTCGAGGGCATGTACGGCAAGACGAGCACCTCGAGTACAGATAGAAGGAACGCAGTCAGACGCCAGAAACCAGTTGTGGGGCCTATAGTTCCGATGGCCTTGCCCTGGTAGACTGGGAGACGTGTTTGGAGAGCGGCGAAGAGTTGAGGATCGTGTTTCGGAGCGTCTGCATCTCTGGATTCCGCTCATGCACGCGACTCTCTCGGCTCTACCAGCTGCACCGTTTGCACAAATACGGAACCTCCACGTCGATGCGCCTTGCGGGTCGACATCGAACACCGATACACAGACAGGCCGTGTTAAGGCGAGGGTCAAGGTGTGGAAGGGGCGTTGTCGGGCGATTGTGAAATATCCAACATCGGAAGCCCAACATCCTCCCTCCCAGCAAACGCACACCCCGCCATCGCAAGCTCCAACACTCTTCCCACCGCAAACATGCAACCTCCCGACTAATCGTCAATGTCGAGCCAGGACTGCCGCACGGATGAATGGCCCGTATCCTTTTCCGACACCCTCCCAGCACTTCTAACCCCCCATACCTAAAGTCTCAACCAGCACCAAGCGAACGACGAAATACTCGCAAACCAGTCATGAGGCTCGGAAGACGTGTTCAGATGAGATGCACAAGTCAGACAGTTCTCATCGCCGTCTCCAGAGTCCAGTCTTCCACCAACGTCGACGTCTGTTTTTCGCACTGCGTCCGTCGCGTGGAAATTGACATTGGTCTTGAGTGTTTGGTAGTCCTAGCCAGCTGGAATGAAAGGGGACAAGAAGGGAAAAGAAATATTGCTTGCCGTGAGTCTCAGTATGTTGTTGGGAAGGAACAAGAAGCGTAACGTCACCAAAACCAAGCAGACGCAGGGCAGGGCAGCAGATGCGCACACTTCAAGTTCCCCCGTCCCGTGCAGCATGCTGCATCTCATCATTTCTTCCTGACCTCTGTTCTCTTCTTCTCTTTCTCCCTATGTCGTCGATGACCTACCTCGCATCCGGCATTATAAAAGCAAACAGATCCAGATGCGTGCGGCCTACATGAACTCGAACAACGGCCTGTTTCGATGTCGTACAGCAAAATGTGCCGACACAGAAGGTGATTCGCAAACCAGACTTTGGCGGGGACAGGGGTAGAAGGATATCGGTGCCAATACCAGCGCGTTGTACGGAGCAGGATCTCTCGAATCTCAGGCCTCAGGTCTCAGATCTCAGCGCCAACCTTCATTATTCCCTGACGTGGAATACTTGTAGAGCAGAAGAGCAAATAAATAACGAGGAAAACAAGTCCTAACTTAACGTGCCATGTCGACCTCGACTCGCTCGCTGTATGCGCCCTCCACTCCTTCAATAATGATCGCCGAATTCACCTCCCTTTCTCTCTCCCGACTTCTCCACCGTTCCCTTCCTCCAGCCGAATTTTTTCCGTTTAAAGTTGTGAACGTTGAATTTGTGAGTCTTGTCTGTCACCATACATGCCTTCTTTATAACTTATTCGAATTTTACTAGACCACATTTGTATATTCGTTTCATCCTCAGATCCAAGCAGACCTATTCAAGGAAGCATCATAGATTCTTTCGGGCATATCCTCTCTTGTTTTCTTGGTCACTTCGCTCTGATGATCACCCGACCCTCCCTTCTCCCCAACTTGAAGATTACGCGGACCGACACTAACCCAACACGCGATTCTGAATGGAGAACCGGAGGAGGAAGTTATCTATCATCCATACTACAGTATAACCGTTGAGTTATTCTCTTAGATAGTATGTCCGGCCTACTAATCATTGTTTCTTAGGCAAAAGTATCTCCGCAGAAAAGACACCTCATGTGGTGCTGATCCCATACGACGATTCTGTTGTGGATTCACTACCACGTCTGCCAAGTCCATCATTCGACGCTGCCAGGCTATTGAACATCAGGTATGATTCTTGCCAGATCTACGGCTACCTTCATCTGATTTTGACCTCGATAGCGTCCCATCACTGGATGGTACCATCCAACTTGGTTCCAGATCGATCAAGGTAGCGGAAGAGCTCTACCCGACGTGAGCAAAGTTGGTATCAACGGCTCGAATCATCGACATCCGGTGTTTAGCTGGGGAGTGTATGCTGTCAAGCATAGCGTGCTTGGCGCAAGCGAGGGCAGAGAAGGAAGCAGCCAGTGCGCTATGGAGCCAATTTCTGGCAGATTATATCATATTGACGGTGGTCAGGATAAGCACCGGCGCTGGGGACTTTGGTGCATTCAGACATGTCAGCCACGTTCATATACATATTATACTCCTCTCGCTCCGTTCGATGAACTCTCTTCGACTCAAGAACTCTACGAATTCGTATTTCTGTCTCGTCGTTTCCTAACCTCTGCGTCAGCATCCTTGCATATTCTGGGTTGCAATCAAATACTTTTTGACCCGCCAATGCTATTACTTTTTGGCGGAAGTTCTAGAGCACCCGTTCCGACCTTGGGTTCTACTTCATTGTGTAAACGGGTCCATCTTATCCATATCGAGGATGAAGCTCGAGGGGAGTCATTGGGGGATTGGATGACCGCGATCTGAGCAGATAGGTTGGGAGAATAGAAAGAGTATACCTCTGCGGCGTCTGTCCGGCCATATTCGAAGATATCAAACGGACATAAAGAGCGCGTCTACTCGAAAGAGCGCTTATAAATAAGCCTACCTATACGTGGCATCCTTGACAAAATTTATGCTTTTGACCTCATTCCACCAATCCTTGCCCCAATAAACTTGTTTCCAATCTCCAAGCCAACATTCCGAAAACAAACGGCCCCTTGTGGTACAGCCTTTATGAGCATGAGAGGATGAAGACTTCCACCATCCTGTTCACACGAAGACCTCGCATCAGTCCGGAGTTGAATTCACGCTGTGACCTGCGACACTGCCTCCCTAGAGGCAATCGCTTTTCATTTTGCACTCCCTTGACTGCCCACCCATCCTGAGCCTGGAAGATAAGACTAGTATGTGTCATTAGTCCCTCTCATTTCGACTACTGAATACAATCGTATTAGCACCGACCAAAGTTCAATTACTTTTCGCTAGCATGATGTCGATTCGGAATGACATATACTCCGTCTTCATGACTGCTCAGGCTATTAAAGGTCCACCTCCTGACGAAACCTCTGAACTTGACGAATATCCCAACACAACTGTGCCGTGCGAGCCGCAAGAGCAGCGCGGTAGTGCTATTTCAGAAAATGTTGACCCTGTTTTGGAGGCGACACCAGACTCGTTGCCGCGCTCACATCCAGAACCATCCCGTGTCGGGGATTCAGAGGCTAGTCCCATGGAAGAACAATCATCTAGTGACACTACGGATTATGGTTCTGACACATCTTCTGCCAGTGAGTCTGATAACCCATGGCATCGACCGGAGGCAAGTCGGTCGGCAAACAAATGGAGAGGAGATTGATAGCATACTATTTTCAGGATATCTCTCTTCCGGAAGTCACTATCTCTGCCTTCACTGAGACGGGCCAACCGGATTCGTCGATCATCGTTCCATTGCAACGGGCGTACACCGGTAGAAAGCCTGTGATATCATCCCGCCTTGCTGACACTCCCTGCGCTACCCTCGGCATTCAGGGCCTCTTGGATCAGTTGAACACCACACTTGGAACATCACACAGCCTGGACACTCCATCCCTCTCTTCCCTTCTTGAAGACTGCATCACAAACGACTACGACTTTGGCGTGGCATATGGCCGCCTTCGCCAAATATGGTACACCGACAACTGGAGCACCATACGAGATGTACTTTGCAGACAGGAAGAAGAAGACCAGGAGGAGCGACGAAAAGCACTCATCGGAAACCAGATTGTCCATACAGATTTACGACCCCGACGTGTCTGGGATCTGTATAGCAATCGGGTAGTGCCAAGGTGGATCATGAACATTCACTGGTGGCCTCGGCCGATATCGCATGCATGGATGGACGAGAAGGATCGCGTCAACATGTGGACGCCTATCAACGGATATGAATGGCCTGTTCCCATCCCAAAAGATGCCAACCTCAAACTGATCCGCATCGAGATGCTCAATCTCGGACTGGAGTATGCATGGTTGGACGTTCTCTGTTTGAGACAGGAGGGTGGAGGGAGGGAGGATATGCACACAGAAGAGTGGAAGCTGGATGTGCCCGCCATTGGAGCAGTGTATCATCAGCAAAATGTGGTTATTTACTTGAGTGGGCTGGGTCAGCCTTTGAGTTTGAAGGATGGTGACTTGGATAGTGATCGGTGTTGGTTTAGACATGCATGGGCACTACAGGAGATTGGGGACGAAAGGGTCATTGCTGGGGACACACCGGATGGACCAATGCATGTTGAGTGTAAGGATGGGAAGTATGAGACTGAGCTGCTGACCAGGTTTCACAAGCAGCTGGAGTCTACAAAGGACAAGTTGTATTGGATGTATTACGATTTCACGCTTTATCTTATCTTATCGGCTCTCTCGTAATCTCGCTATGTTAATTCTCCGGACTTGATTGCATTCTACCATGCGGGTTCAGTACGTTTAACGCACCGTTGCAGACACTTGTAGTATATTTAGCACGACCCAAACTGTATTTAAGTAGCTTGACTGCAGGTCTTAAACCTCAGTCTCGAACTAAAGTTTATTCACCCGATAACCTAGTCTGAACTCACTCTCGCTCAACTAAGCGATAGCTCCCTTAACTCAAACCTGCGGACAACATAAAGCGCCTGACCGAAGTGCGAGTCACGCTTAGTTGTTTAGTCTTGTTTGTTGTATCGGTCGCTAACAATTAGTTCGAGACTTTCCTACTCTTCATCAACAACCACGTTGACGAACAGTAATGAATGAACCCCATCGAACAATATCTCACCGACCTCTTTGGACTACAAGGCTTTGTAGCCATAGCCTATCTCGCATTCCTATATGGATACGAATACCGACGAAATGAGGAGCCAGTCTCCGAAGAAACTATCCCCGTCGAAGCCCCCAACCCGGAGGCTAGACGACCGAACACACCCCCTCCTGAATATGTCAACGACAGACCTGAACCCTGTATCCACTTCATCTTCATCACAGATAACGAGTGGATCACAGAGGACTCCGACACAAGCGAGTCCGGTGAGTCCGAAGTGGAAGGATGGCCCGCACAAAGAGGCCCAGTCGTTGAAGAAGAAGAAGAGCGAGGAGTCTACGAACAAGGGGTGGACCAGCGTGTTCTCTCTCCCATTACCGAGGAGGAAGACGAAGGGGAAGACGAAGGAAGTAGCCCCTGGGATGCCCCTTCCCCCACCTCAACCGAAAACTCAGCCGCCAACCCTGGATATGATTCGTATGGACAACGCCTCTATCAAAGAGGGCTTAGATATCATCTGGGAGAAGGAAGAGAGGCTGAAGATGGAACTGGAAGCAGTTCAAATGAAGAAAGCAGCGATACAGAAGAGGACAGTGATGGCGACGAGCTCCCAGGGCCGCGCAACAACTGGTCCCCTCCCCGCCTCGATTCAAGAGGGGAAACGTGGGGCTACCACTACGCCCGCAGCGACTCCCCAGATGACGAAGGCAGCTACCTCAACCTCGTCACATGACCAAACACCCCGATCATCATCAACGATAGGGCCGGGGAAGCCACTACTGAGCTCGACCAGTGCGAGCCCACATATGACGCCGACGCCAGCTGCGATATATGCAGACGCACACAGGACTATGCCGACGCATGGAGAATGTACGAGGGAATCGAACCCCCTGCATCCGTCGTCCCCTACGCCATCTACCCACTCGCGGCCGAACACCCCCTTGCGGCCCCCGTCCCCTACATCGCACCTTGGGTATGGGACCGACCCCGAAGACCCGACTTCGATCAGGTCATTCTCAGGGTCAATGAGTGGGCCCGAATCATCAGAAACTGGAACCGTATCGTCACAGGAAGCACGGAGCCTTTCGAGCGAGTCCGACCTATCGGACTTAGAAGAAGGCGAAATTTACGAGAACCCTGGAATAGGGTGGACTTCGACTTACAGCAGCAGCATAGGGTCGGAGAATACGGAGAGGAGGATATTATCCCCGAATTCGTGGAAGGATCTAGCTCGGGAGCCTACTGAGGCCGAGCTAGAAAATATGACTTATTTGGAAATGTTGCGATGGACTGAAAAGAAGTTGCCACGAGAACTGTCATGGAACAGTTCGCCGCAAGGAAGGTACTTCCAAAAGGAAAAAACATCGCAGATCAGGGCCCAGGTAATTTACCGAGAAACCGTTTTTCACACAAACATTCTATGGAACCAAGTACACCCGGACGATTATACAGACCCCGGAGAAAGGTATCAAGTGCCAGTACCATCGGAAACGTCAAACGGAAGCACGGTGAATCTAGAACACCTGACTATCCTTCAAAGAACAGGGTACGTTGACCCTAGCCGACTCTTCGCAGGGGCAGGAACCCCAGGAAGCCCGGGTGCAACCGCAGCCACAGCCGCAGCTGTTCCTGTGGCCCCACCCCCTGCGCCGCAAGGACCCATGTCCCCACATCACAACCCCGCTTTACGATCGTTACCACGCCCGGCAGCGATACCTATCCCCGCCGACCCTGTACAACCCCCAAACACGCCGCCACCATTCATCGTCGGAGTAGCCAACACAAATCCGTGGGGGCAAGTAAAGCCGCAACTCGCGGATCCACCCGAGAAATTCAAAGGGGAATCCAGTGACGTGGACCGATTTCTCAACCAGTGCGAGGACTACTTCAACGTATTCCCTCAACAATTCACCATGAACGCGCACGGACAAAGCCCAAACCGGGTAGTGTTCTGCACATTCCGACTTACTGATAAAGCCCTACACTGGTGGAATCACGCAAGGGACGAATACTACGACGAAACATGCGGCTATCTGCGATACCCCGCGTGGCACGTGTTCAGACAAATAATCGAAGACCAATTCCGTACCGACACGGAGGTAGAACTCAAATTACAAGAGTTCAAGCGCCTCCGGCAGAATATGTACAAATCGGCCAAAGAGTTTTTCCGCAACTTCGAACGACTGGCAAAAGAATCCGGCAAGCGACACAATGAGGAATACATGATCGAAATCCTCAAACCGGCCATTCGGAAAAACGTAAAAACCGCCATCCACGCCACCGGAACTGCGCTCCCGTGCACGTATGCAGAATGGAAGTTCCGAGTCGAACAGATGGACTATAATTACCGAGTGGGACTAGCCGAAGATGCAGGAAGAAACCAGGGGGTGCAGGGACAACAGAACAAGGGAACGGGAAAAGCCGGAAGCCCCGGGAATTCCCAGGGTGATAAGAAGACGGGCACTGGCACCACGTACGGGGGCCAAGGCCAACCCATGGAAATAGACCGTCTCCGCAAGGAAGGTCAATGTTTCCGATGTGGTCACAAGGGACATCGGAAGCAAGACAACAAATGCCCCAAGGACGAAAGTACGTGGCTCGTCAAGCACCAGCCCAAGTTCTCGCGTGCCCAAATTCGTGCAATGTATCAACAAGTATTGAAGGATGAAGAAGGAGAAACCTCAACATCGAAGATCGAGGAGGTAAAAGACGAGCCGGCGGCGTAAGCGACAAACGCACGTCGGCAAAGGACATAATTTCATTTAGTGGTGCGTCACAGAACCCCGCAGGTCGGACTAATGTACCGCATGTAGTATCTCGAGGAAATGACAAATCTTTCACGCCATCACAAAATGAAATTATCAAGTCGCATATAAAGAAGAACGGTGTACAGGGGATTTCCACCGTGCTCGAAGAAGAACCCCACTCAAGATCCTTGGCCACCGGTGCGAAAGCACAAGCAGCGCATGCTGCGCAAGGCGGCGGGACAACCGGGATCAAGGTCAACATCGCTCCGTGGAGGGTAGGTACCGGCGCAAAAAACGGAGGGAGAGCGGCCGAGCTAGTAGTGGGCGAAGGCACCTCCAGGCGGGAGAGGAACGATGCAGGGCCTCGCCCGAAGGCGGAACATACGCACCTGCCCTATGCGGCCAACTATCCCGACACGACGGAGCCGCAAGAGGGAACGCGAATCCCCATCAAGAAAACCGCCGCCCCGCAAACAACAGTCCAGACGACCGGGGACATTATTCATCCTCCCCCAATCACGGTGCGTCTCCCTTCCTCGCTACTAACGCATAATGGCACCGGGGGCTCGTGTTCCCCGGTGGGCGGGTCGGTGGGACCATTATGTGCATCTCCCAGTTGTAATAAAAAGAACGTTTCTATCGAAGAAGTGCCCGATGAGGAAGACGACTACAGTTATCAACAGAGTCTTAAATCACGAGGGGAAGACCCGGTGATCCACACCGAGGAGTACCCGGAAGACTACGAGGTAATTGACTTAGAAGAAGAATACTACAATGACAAATGGGACAAAGGATGGCTCAAGCCACATAGCGCGGAATGGGTAAGAAGGAAGATGAGACAGGAAAAAACCATGGACGGGAGACTCACTACTCTCCGAATGTGGGTACATCCCCGACGACTCATTGAAGTAGACGAAGACCTCGTAGTGGACCTTCTCGGGTCCTCCAAGGAAACCTACCGACAACGAGAACAGTGCCTCCAGAACATGCAGGACCTGCACGTACCCCCACAGTACATTCGAGGAGGAAAAGGAAGGAGCGTCAATGTTCGGGTACAACTCGAAACCTTGGACACTGGATCGGTACAGGCGGTCGACGCTCTAGTTGACAGCGGATGCACTGGAAGCTGCATAAACCGAGCGTTCGTACAGGAAAACCAAATGAACACCGTAAAATTACCCAAGGCGCAAGCAGTATACAACGCAGATGGCAGCAGAAATAAAGGAGGAGACATCACCGAAGTTGTGGAACTTCGAATGACGATTGGAGACCATCATGAAAAAATCGATCTCGCCGTCGTTGACTTAGGAAACGTACCCCTATTCCTAGGACATGACTGGCTCAAACGCCATAATCCAATCATCGACTGGAAAACCGGAGCAGTAACTCTAGCAAGATGCGCATGCCGCAAAATACCATTCCAGTTACCAGACGAAGACCCAGAACAGCAGTGGGGAGCGGAAATAGAAGAAGGGGACACAATCCTAGTGATCGACTTTGAAGAAGCCTTTCACGTACAAGCTATGGGGAGCAAGGCCAACGAATTAGCCGCCAAAGCCAATCAAGCAAAGGAAGCCAGATCCTTCGAAGAAATAGTACCCGAACCGTACCGAGAATACCGAGACGTGTTCGCCAAGGAAAACTTCGATGAACTACCACCTCGCAAACCATGGGATCACGCCATAGAGCTAATTCCCAATGCCAACGCAAGCCTAGACTGTAAAGTCTACCCACTTAACCCCACAGAACAAGAAGAGCTGGATAGGTTCCTTGACGAAAATCTGGAATCAGGAAGGATCAGACCATCCAAATCCCCAATGGCATCACCGTTTTTCTTTGTCAAAAAGAAGGACGGAAAGCTTCGACCCGTACAGGATTATCGAAAGCTAAACGAAATGACCATAAAGAATCGATACCCCCTTCCACTTATAGGAGAGTTGATGGATCAACTTAAAGACGCGAAGTATTTCACAAAACTGGACGTACGATGGGGATACAACAATGTGAGGATTAAAGGAGGAGACGAATGGAAGGCAGCGTTCCGAACCAACCGAGGGTTGTTTGAACCAATGGTGATGTTCTTCGGACTCACCAACTCCCCGGCAACCTTCCAATGGATGATGAACGACTTGTTCAAAGAACAGATCGCGAGAGGAGATGTCACAGTATACCTAGACGACATCCTGATCTGTACCAAGGACAAAGACAGGCATCGCAAGGTGGTTCGGGAAGTCCTATCCATCCTCAGGACAAATAATTTATTCCTCAAGGCGGAGAAATGCGAATTCGAGGTATTAGAAACCGAGTACCTCGGGGTAATAATTAGTCAAGGATCAATTCGCATGGACCCCGTCAAGGTCAAAGGAATCATGGAGTGGCCTCAGCCAACCAAGAAGCGAGAACTACAATCGTTCCTGGGCTTCACCAACTTTTACTGAAGGTTCATACGTGACTACAGCAAGCACGTACGGCCATTAACCCAACTCACGGGAAAAGCAGAGTGGACGTGGGGAATATCTCAAGAAAACGCGTTTCAAGAGATAAAGAGGAAGCTAGCAGAGGAAGTGGTACTAGCCATACCGAATCAAACAGGGAAATACCGCGTAGAAGCAGACGCAAGTGAAGGAGCGATAGGAGCGGTTCTATCTCAAGAGCAGGAAGGGAAGTGGAGACCCGTAGCATTCTTGTCTAAGGCCCTCACAGTAACGGAACGGAACTACGAGATATACGACAAGGAACTGCTGGCAATCATGCTAGCCCTGGAAGACTGGAGGCACTACCTCATGAGGGCATATCAGGACTTTGAAATCTGGACAGACCATCAAAATCTCCAGTATTTCCGAAAGCCTCAAAAACTCAACCGCCGCCAAGCTCGATGGGTAACAGAGCTCACCGAATATCACTTCACTCTCCACCACAAGCCAGGGACAGCGAACAAAAAGGCAGACCTGTTATCCCAAAGGGCAGATCATAACCATGAAGCGGCAATATGATAAACATCAACGAGCGGCAATAGAGTACCAACCAGGAGACAAAGTATGGTTGGACTCTACAAACCTATCTCTTCCCCGACCCATGAAGAAGTTGGGGGACAAGCGAGTGGGACCCTTCGAAGTACTCTCCAAACATGGCGCATCCGCATATAAACTACGACTTCCCCCCGCGTGGAAAATCCATGACCGTTTCAACGAGAATCTCCTCACACCATATCAACCGCCGGAGTTCCCAATCCAAATACAGCCCTTACCTCCCCCACCAGATCTCATAGACGGACAAGAACAGTATGAAGTGGAGGAAATTGTAGACAGAAGAGAAAGAGCAAGAGGAAGAGGACGAAGGCGCGGAACGGGAATCGAATACCTCGTTAAGTGGAAAGGGTATCCCAGAGAGGAAAATTCTTGGGTAGATGAGCAGGACCTGGACAACGCCAGAGATGCAATCGAAGACTTCGAACAAGTCTCATTCATCACCAGACCTCCAGCAGAGTGGTGGGAGAACGAAGACGAATCCGATTCCTGGTCCGAACATGAATCAGTAACAGAGTCGGAAACCGATCACCCATTGGTACAGGCAATTCAAGAATACCTGATAAAACCAAACGCACCCTCTCTTGTAGGAGCCTACCTTCCAAAACCAAACTACGTTGCAGTCGGGACGACTGCCTTAACAGGGGGGTAATATTACGATTTGCACGCTTATCTTATCTTATCGACTCTCTCGTAATCTCGCTTATGCTAATTCTCCGGACTTGATCGCATTCTACCATGCGGATTCAGTACGTTTAATCGTACCGTTGCAGACACTTGTAGTATATTTAGCACGATCCAAACTGTATTTAAGTAGCTCTGACTGCAGGTCTTAAACCTCAGTCTCGAACTAAAGTTTATTCACCCGATAACCTAGTCTGAACTCACTCTCGCTCAACTAAGCGATAGCTCCCTTAACGCAAACCTGCGGACAACATAAAGCGCCTGACCGAAGTGCGAGTCACGCTTAGTTGTTTGATCTTGTTTGTTGTATCGGTCGCTAACAGGATGCTTCATGTACTGGAGGAGATGCAGAATCAGGTGTCGACGAACCCGGTGGACAAAGTCGCGGGACTGGCATTTCTGATGTGGTCCGAGAAGATACCGGCATACTATGAGAGCCAATCTCTGGAGGAGGCATGGACAGCACTCGTGAATTCGATGGATGCGCTGCGCCGGGGGGAGTTCTTCTTCTTATGTCCTGAACCAGGAAATGCAGGCAGAAAATGGAGGCCATCATGGAACCAGGTTATGATGAAGCCTCTGCCTGCATATGATTTTGACCCCAGTGTCCGTGTTCATCGGGATGAGACGGGAGATGAAGACTCATGCAATGTGTGTCATTGTGGAGTACATTGAAAAGGGGTTGGTGTGGGGGTTGGATGTTGTGGAGGAGGGTGATCGACATGGAGAGTTGATTGTTAAAGATGAGGGTGGGATAGAATATAGATCTGGAATCGCTGCCACCCGATACCTGAAGACACTTACACACTGATTAAAGCCTCCAGTCCCAGAAAGAGGCCACACTATGGTTGCGTTGTTGGGCAAAGCCTGCCAGGGGGAAAGTTTGAGAAAGTGTCGCTGCTGGAAATTTCTCGTGAAGACCAGTTCAGGTTAAAGGATCTACGTATTACCAAAAGCGTCGATATATCCTTATTTGAGTGAATACACATTGCGTAGTAGCTCTTCTTACCTTGAGTAGCTATCATGCATATCTGGAGGCAGCAAAATTCACTTCTCTTACAAGGAACACAAGCAGCCGCTGTCAGGTATAAAGGCCAAAAACCCAAACAATGCTACAAGGTACTAGCTCTTTATATATTCATCAAAAATTAACCAAGAGAGGAACTGGGAAAAGTGTAAGCAGTGATGGGAAAATATCTTGGTGAGAAGAGTCAGTTCAGCATCGCAGAAGGTGGAACGTCCTACCATAGTATCTTGCTTATTCTCGGTAATTTCAAAGATCTTTGCCAGAAAGTAGTCATGCAGCCGGTGAGTCGGACGATGGCTCTCGATTGGAAGACACTGTTCGACCAAAAATTTCCTGTAAAGGTCCTCCCTGGTCTGTCGATACATGAGGACACACCGACTCCCGACCGTTCGTTGTCTTTTGGCCAATATGCTTGACCCACCATCTGCAGATCTGCAGGACATCCATGACCACATAGTCGACTGTGCTCCTTCCTTTTGTAGTATTGCACACCCATGACAATTTGACAAAACCCAGCGAGCTAAGCATCTGTACATGATGATGCCCCAGGCCATCTGGTTTGATCCCAGTCATTCTCAATAAACAAGCAGTTGTTTCACCTTATTTAGTATGACTTATGAGGATTTCCTACCGTAGCAGGTTCACAAATCATTATCAAAAAATACAAAAAATCACTCCTCTATAGCATCATCACTATCGTCCTCATCACTATCAGATTCTTCACCCTCCGCAACTTCGATATCGTCCAATCCAATATCATGATCCGCCCTGACGTAGGAGTCGCAAATCACATATAGTTTCAACGAATGTTTGCCCTTTGGCAACGTAAACTCCAGCTTGACGGCCAGGTTCCTTGTCACCGTCACCCGCTTAATGACCAGCAGCTGTCGCGTTGAAGGCTCGCCGACAACCAGCCACCAGTTCGCCATCTTCTTCCCTGGATAGAACGGCGCAATCACCGCCTGGTAGCCTTCTTCGCCATCTTCGTCGACGTCCCGGGCAAGAGCGACTTGGAGGATTATCAGAGCACCCGCTGTGTAGTCCCCGCCGACAAGCTCGTGCGTGACATCGAGCGTCGGGTACAAATTGACGAACGTAGCGACGCCTTGCTTGTAGAATGAGATGAGGATACGTTAATAAGAACCGCACGGAAATGCTTACATCTGCACCTGGGTCATTTGCAAAAGCGCTGTTCACTTGTCGTCCCCCATCTCCATGGTATCGTACACAGATTCGATACCAGCCTCCTGAATCAACTCTAGCTCAAAGTGCAGCACCTGCCTCAGAGGGGAATCTCTGTCTCAAACAGCTTGCACGCACATCTGCGAGTGTTCAAGGTTGAGGTCTCTGCACATGTTGCAGATACAAACATCTTGCAACCCGGGGAAGGTGTGTCTCCAACGAGTACAAGGTCTCGACCTGTGTTCTTGACACAAGTTCTAACGTGAGAGAAGGTTTGGGTGACTGAGGGGGGGAAAGTGATTCTTTAGCAGATTGACGCCTCGCAGTACAGACGAGGGCCTGAACAGATCCGTCGGCAAACAGCTCCACCAGGGAATGATCTTCCGTGCACGATATACCAGCCCAACACCAACAAGAAGATCGTGAAGGTCGAGTTTAGTGATGATGTTGGCTTCTGGGTCAGAAAGTCCTGTCAGCTTTGACGAACTGAGTAATCGTCTCCGTCTCCACCGCCATCTCCCTCAGGAATGTCGCCAGTTTTTATGGTCTCTTTTTGCGGGTGCACGAAAACCAGGATGTGATACTTTCCAGCTAGTCGAGGATCTTCTTGTCGCAGGCTTTGTGTGTTACTTGGTATCGCTTGTTCGCCTAGCTCCGATGATCTGCTTGCAAGGTCAGCAGGACGAAGCATCGAAATGGAGGAGTCCTTTTGGTTCGTCCACGAGCTCTGGAACTTGTAAGCACAACCCTCTATACGAGCTCCAGAACTCTCTGTCCCGGCCAGCTCTGCTCATCAACGGCATCTGTTGCCTCAGTTTCAGCTACCAAGTGTTCTGCACAGTCATCTCAAACAAAGACGCCAGAGAATCCTTTGCAACACCGACCAGCGCAGAGGTCTACACCGAGCCCTGTTGCAAACACAAACGTCTTACGACCTCATCCCAGGAAAGCGTGCCTCGAATGAGAACAAGATCTCGGCTTTTGTTCTCGACACAGGTTGTAATGCGGCGGGGATTGTAGAGAAGGCTTGGACGACAAAAGTGGGGATGGAGATGGTACGGTTATGTTCGACAATCTGTTGCTTCACCCCGAGAGTCGTCCGTGAATTTGCCGACTGTGATACCAAACACTTGAAGCCGTGGGGAAGTTGCTGACCATCTCTTGGACTAGTGCTTTCATGGGAGTAACATAGATGATTTCGAACTCAAAAGTACCGGTAGTCTCGTTAAGCTCGTTCAGAATCGGATCTAAGAATGAAGGAATAGTCAGCAACGAAACCAGGATGCAGCTGAGGAAGCATACCTTTTCGGCACTGGTGAGAGCGCAAAGAATGAACTCATCGACGTTAAATGCCCTTTCTCTGAATATGGTGAAACTTGGGAATAGTACACAACATTTGATGATCCCCGGCTCATACCCTTGTCGTGTACAGCAATTTCAATGAGTTGACGCACGCATCAGCGTCACCCCGCAGGACCCTCATACACCAGACAATCACATTGCAGTTTTTAAATAATTTCGCCGTGACACGAAAGCGATGATAGTCAAAGCCGTGTCAAGCTTGAAAGTACCGGTACTCTCATTATGATATTTGGATAGCTCGTTCAAAACTGGATCTAAGGATGAAGGAATAGTCAGTGACGAAACCAGGATGCAATACAAGAAGCATACCTTTCCAGCGCCGAAATGCGTGCAAAGAGGAATGAACTCATTGATACCAAATGCCATGAGGTAGAGTTTTCTCTGAATGTGGTGAAGCTTGGGAATGTCGGACGGGCGAGCCTTCGTCTGACGATCCTCAGCCCGCGCACTTTTCGTATACAGCAGCTTCAACGTCGACGCGCTTACCGGCGTCGCTCCGCATGAGCTTGGTGCACGAGATTTAAATGACGTCGCGAGTTTTTTGTTGTGATAGAAAGCTCTGATACGAAGAGTTCCATGAGATGGTTTTCGTAGTCACGAAGGTTCGACTCGGAGCCAAGGATAGTGTGTACGAGGAGGTTTTTGTCGGCAGTGGTGATTGGGTTTTGGAACCATCGTGAAGACGGCCTCGGTTTCGATGGATTTCGAAGATTTGCCATCGATGATGAGTATCTCTTCGCTAACTGTCGTCAGTTGCAGCCCTCGCCCCCCTCGTCCTCGTCCGACTCGTTTCTGAGTTCAAACTCTTCTCTGTCCTCTTCCCATTGTTCCTCTTCGTCGAAAACGGTAAACCCCAGCAACGCCGACCTCTATATCCTTCCCTTCCATGCCGGAATCTAATCATGCCGCTTCGCACTCAACGCCAGAGTCGATAATATTCTTCGACAGACTGACGAGTTGTTCGCCGATTAAAGGCCCAGTGGCCTCTTCTATCTTCTTTTCTTCTTATCCACGCCCCTGAGCATTTCTCGGATGACAGGACTCCTGGATCAATGCGACCATTCAGTGAAGCAGGCGCCCCATCCGGCACTCGGTGCGCAGGCCAGTCTGTAGTAACGAGGTAATACCATAGTTGTACTGAGCGGGGTGTGACTTTTTAGAAGATGCTTCAGCTGGCGGCTGCGCTCCAAATCTTCTCTAAAATATTTCTTGAGAAGGAGTTGATCATAACTACCCCATCGATACAGCGAGTCAGGCCAGGTGTGCAATCGTTTTTGACGCGGTATTAGCCAATGGTGGTGGAAGGGAGTGCCGGGTTCGATTGATGGTAGCGTGGATATGTTGGGCATTGTGAAGCGTAGGGACCCAGCTTTTGGATGAAGCGCAGCCGTCGGTTATCCGGTCGACGCCGAGGAAAGGAAAAGAGTACTGTTAACGCGTCAGACTAGAGGGACGACTGGATCGAGTAAGACTCACGTCAGCAGTGCATGCTCGAATGTTCTCACGCGCCGACTACCATTACCAGAACGGCCGAAATCGCGAACTCGTTGCCTCCAATTTAGACGCAGCCTTCGTTATACCCTCCTCTAATACGCCACAAAACCACAGGTGATGGATTGACGCGTCTCTATGAGCACTGGCCTACTGCTTGCTCGCACCAACATCTCCTCTATCACGTCTACCTCAAATCTTCCTCCACCGCGCAGCCTTCATGTTCCAACCTTCACTCTCAGCGCCCACGCAACCAGATTCACCCGTACCAAGTCTTTCGAGTGCAGATACGACAGGACAAGCGCCTCGCGTACAACGGAAGGAACGCCATCGGACGCCAGAAACCAGTTGCGGGATCCAAGGTGATGATGGCCTCGCCATGGTAGATTGGGAGGGGCGGGAGCAGGGTTGGTGATGGAGTTTCGGGAGCGTCTACATCTTAGATTCCGCTCATGCACGCGACTCCCCCGCCATCGCCAGTCGCGCCTGTTCTACAAATATGAAAACTCCACGTTGATAGCACCTTGCAAGTCAAGTACGCAGACAGGTCGTGCACAGGGAGTTTGAGGTATTTGACATCAGCGGACGTTGTCGGGCGATTTGGTGGGTGGATCTATAGACGGCCTGTCGGTGAAATATCCATCATCGGACACCCAAAGCCGTGCATGATAGTCTACCACGAACTGTGAGTGCGTGCAAGCTCCGGGCGCCCTTCACTGCACAGACGTTCTCCCTCCCAGCAAGCGACGAAAACACTCACACCTCGCCATCGCACCCACCGCGAGACATCCAACCTCTTGACCATCGTCGACGTTCAACGTCTCCAAGCCAGGACTGCCCCTCGGAGCTCCAAATTCACTCGATGCTTCTTATCTACTGGCTGCACCTTTGTGTAGTGGGATAGAGAATGGATGAATGACCCATCTCTCTTCGGCTACAACGCCCGGTGGTATCATCATACCTGAGCGACCCCGCTCGCAATAACAATCCATTGTGTCACTACTCCCAGCTGCCGACGACGACCTCCTGGCACTAACCCATACCAAATGACTCAACCCGCACCAAGCGAATGATGAAGTACTAACTCCCCATCACCGCAGACAGATGAGAAGTTGGAAATAGTGACTCACGATTGGGGTGTCTGCCATCCCGATATCATATGGGATTTGTTCGTCCCCCGCCTCCACCAGCTGCTCCCTTTCTACAAATATGGAACTCAGCCACCTCGCGGTAGGGTGAAATATTCAACAACATCGGATACGGCCTCTCCCTTCATCTACCGCCTGTTAGTGCATTTTGGAGAAACGGACGGAGCTTGGCGCCGCACATCCGTGTGGAGAAAAGTCCGCGTATTTTCTGGGAGAGTCGCTTGCGATGAGACTGGGAAGGGTGTCGGTGGTACATGCCGAATTGCACGCAACGGATAATCTCACTGAGGGCCCGTTCGTTGCAGGCGGGATACGTGTTTAACGGTTGTAGTTGAAGGAAACTACGGGAGGAATTAAAGTACTGCTTCATTGAGCACTACCTTTCCCGTAATGTAGCGAGCGTCGAGAAGAGCAGAGGCGCTGTCCGGGATACTATCTTTGGTTCACGTCTTGTTCTGATCACCGTAGCATGGGTATGAGGAACTTGAATGAGCAGTCGAAGGGCTAGAGGAGCGTATGCAGGCCGGCTGGATCCTCGGCACATAACCCGTACCAATCCTGTTCTCCGGTGTATCTTGTCCTCTGAATACATCCTTCTTTCGTATCCTCCACGGTAAATTATGCAAGTTAAGCGTTATATATATTAAATTCCCAGTGTGATTACGCGCTTTACATGTGTGTAAAGTACAGTGTAATAATTACCTGGTCTCCTCACTGTGACTGCGCTTAGACCGAGGTATCCGTTGTCCCAGCGTCGAATGCTAGGTGTATAAAGTTAGCCAAATTTATGAATGGGACAAGAGAGATGTAGACTTACAACACAGATGTGCTGCATGATTGTGCTCGCCTCGAGGCGCGAACATAACCCCGTCCCATGCTAGCGAGCAGAAAGCTCCATGCTAAAGAGGAGTTGTGCAGTGCCGAAGAAAGGCCTTCTTAGCGAGGACCACCCTGAGGTACGAGAAGGTACTTGTTACCCAGCCTCACGTTATAGACATCACCTCGTCGTCCGCCAAAACTGGGGGCACATCAAACAAAAGGGATTTTCGAGGGTTCGGAGCCAGACCGTGGACTTGGGAAACATCGAGCCTACGTTGTGGTTATTGCTAGCGGAGATGAGAGACGAGAAAGAGGAACTTTGAGGGTGACTTGACGTGGCTGTGGTATGAGTTACAAGTGGTAGAAGGATGCTGGACGTACATAATGGTAGATATATCGCAGGCTTAAAGCTGTTTTGAACAGCGAAGGCGAGATCGTAGAGCAGGAGATCCAACACGAATTCCGCCACTCCCCTTCCCATCCTCCTCCTGCGCAAACACCCTCCTCCCTGTCACTCAAAAACACCGTCGATACCCGGTCAAAATCGTCCTCCCACAACCGTACTCTTCCTGCTCGGAAGATGGGCTGCTACACGATCGAGTGCCGCGTGTTGGGTACCCTACAGCCGTCGGCAAGAGTTAGTACGCGTACGCGGAGGAAGGGAGACCTACGCGCTCTTTTCCCTTGGTGAAGGGTTCGTTTTCGTTTGACCACCTAAACTTGGACTTGAACGCGAGAGGGAGAAAGGAACAATTGCACTACGGGCACTCCATCTTCAGGGTCCATGTGCATCCGTCGGGGAGATTGTCCTTGTTTTTATAATGAAAGGTCAGAACTGTTGTGAAAAGAAAAAGAAAAATTGCTTGCTAAATTTCGTGTACTCGTTGGGAAGAAACCTGAGAAGTATGACGTCACCAATTGCAAAACCAAACAGACGCGCCGAGCTTACAACATCCTCGACCATTTCCGTCGACTCCCTGTTCCGTGCAGTATCTTCTCTTTTTTCCCCTACGCGTCGATTGGCCACTGTGATCATATCTCATCGACCTTTATAATCCTTCATCCGAACTCCTTTCAAATATCGTCTACGTCGGAGCCCGCGTGCGAACTTAAACGGTGGCCTGCTTTGACATCGTACAGTATCGCTTTCATAGGAAGAACTATCGAGGACGGCATCAAGAGGGTGTACCCACTCACGGTCGACCTACCAGCAGACTCTAAGCCTCCTCTACCGCTCACGAACCGACCGGGGAACAGTATTATCGTTCGATGTTATTGAGCTATGGGACATCAGGAAAATCCTTGCCGAACTCACCGCTGCCGATATCCAATTTGGCCGCGTCTCATTCGTGCATGTGCTGACGGTACCATACAACTCGGTTCCTTATCGATCAAGGGTAGAAGACCTCGACTCGACACGATTGAAGTTGGGGCCAACGGGCTCGAATTATCGACAGCCTGCGATCAGCTGGGAATGTATGATGTCCAGCATGGCAAGCTGTGCGCCGTTGAGCTGGTTTCTGGTAGATTCAGTTGGATATGGCATTGACGGTGGTTATTCCAAGTGGTGTTTATAAATAAACCTACCTATATCTGTCGTCCTTGACAAAATTCATGTCTTGAATCTCACTTAATAAACTTGTTCCTACTCTCCAAGCCAACATTCTCAAAATAAGCCACTCCTTATGGCACAACCTTTATAAGCTCGAAAGGAAGAAGGCCTCTACATCGTCATCATCATGTTTCTTTATACACGAAAATGTCACCTTCAGCGAGTATCGTTGTTCACACGAAGCCCTAGCATCGGTCCGGAGAATTCGAGCTGCGACTTGCGGCACCTGCTTGCCTCAAGGCAAACAGCCTTTTGTTTAGCACTCCCTCGACTGCATACCCATGGGAGCCTGAAAAATGGGAAATAGTACGTATCATTAATCCTTCTTGTTTCGAGTGCTCAGTATGACAGCATTAGCACTATCCAAAGTCTTATACCAATGGCTTTTCGGCAGCGTGATGTTGATTTGGAACCACATATACTCTGTCTTTTCGACTGCCCCGACGATTCAAGATTCATTTCCTAATGAAACCTCGGAACTTGAAAATCCCGACACAACCGTGCCGTGTGAGCCACAAGAGCAGCACAGTAGTTCTATTTCAGAAGATCCTGGTCCTGTCTTGGAGGTGACACCAGACTCGTCGCTCGCCTCGCATTTAGAATTATCTTCCATTAGGCCTTCGCAGACTACTACCACGGAAGAGCGGCTATTTAACAAAGCTTGGAATATAATTTTTGACACCTATGATTCTGAGCTTGATGACCATGAACTATGGCCTCCGGAGGTAAGTCAATCTGCAAACAAACAGAGGGAAGATTGAGGAAAATTGATACTGTTCCCAGGAAATCTCTCTTCCAGCAGTCACCATCTCCAGCTCCACTGAAACGGGCCAAGCATATTCGTCGATTGTCGTTCCATTGCAACAGGCGTACACCGGTAGAAAGCCTGTGATATCATCCCGCCTTGCCGACACTCCCTGCGCTACCCTCGGCATTCAGAGCCTCTTGGATCAACTCAACACGACACTCGGGACATCACACGCCCTGGACACTCCATCTCTCTCTTCTCTTCTTGATGACTGTATCACAAACGACTACGACTTTGGCATGGCATATAGCCTTCTCCGCCGGATATGGTACACCCACAACTGGAGCACTATACGAGCTTATGTTTGTAAATGTGAGAAAAAGGACCGGGACGAGCGACGAAAAGCACTCATTGGTAACCAGATCGTCGAACCATTTTTGCCACCTCGACGTGTCTGGGATCTGTATAGTAATCGGGTGGTCCCACGGTGGATCATGGACATTGATGACGTCCGCGCCGTGTGGCGGCTGTGGCCTGACCCGATATCGCATGCGTGGGTGGACGAGAAGGATCGCGCCGACGTGTGGACGCCTATCAACGGATATGAATGGCCTGTTCCTGTCCCGAAAGAGAGTGATCTCAAGCTGATCCGCATTGAGATGCTCAACCTCGGACTGGAGTACGCGTGGTTGGATGTTCTGTGTTTGAGACAGGTGGGTGGTCCAGGGGAGGATATGCGTACAGAGGAATGGAAGCTGGATGTGCCCGTGATCGGGGCGATGTATCGACAGACAGAAGTGGTGTGTTACTTGAGTGGGCTGGGTCGGCCTTTGAGTTTGAAGGAGGGCGACTTGGATAGTGATCGGTGTTGGTTTAGACGTGCATGGACACTGCAGGAGGTTGGGGACAAGATGGTGATTGCTGGGGACACACCGAATGGACCAATGCATGCCAACTTGCGTAAGGGCAGAAAGTATGAGACTGAGCTACTGACCAGGTTTCACAAGCAGCTGGAGTCTACGGTGGACATTACACATTGTATTGTGTCTGTGGCACTGGGGGAGATGCAAAATCGAGTGTCGACCAAACCAGTTGACAAAGTTGCAGGACTGGCATTTCTTCTGTGGCCCGAGACGATACCAGCATACTATGAGGGTCAGTCTCTCGAGGAGGCATGGACAGCACTTGTGAATTCGATGCTTACGCTGGGTCGGGGGGAGTTGTTCTCCTTGTTTCCTGAACCGGGAAATGCACGCGCAAAATGGAGGCCATCGTGGGACCAGGTTATGATGAAGCCTCTGCCCACATATGATCATGGCCCTCACATTTTTGTTCATCGGGATGAGACAGGGGATGAAGACTCGTGTGATGTGTACTACATTGAAAAGGGGTTGGTGCAGGGGTTGGCTGTTGTGGAAGGGGGTCCTCGACGTGGAAAGTTGATTTTTAAAAACAAGGGTGGGATAGAACGTGGATTCAAGATCATCGCCAACCACACATACCCGATACCTGAAGACACTTATACACTGATTGATCCTGGCACTGTTGATTTGGGGATGTCATGCTATCGTTGGGTTGTTGGGCGAAGCCTGCCAGGGGGGATGTTCGAGAAAGTGTCGCTGGTGGAAATTCCTAGAAAAAAAGAACGTAGAAGGTTAAAGAAACTGCGTATTACTGAAAAACGTCGATATATTCTTATTTGAGCAAGTACACATTGCGTGGTAGCTCTTCTTAACTCGAGTAGCCATCATGCATATCTGGAGGTGGCAAAGTTCACTTCTCTTACAAGGAACTCATGCAGCTGTGGGCCCAAAAAAAACACGAACTAATGCTACAAGGTACTAGTAGTTCTTTATGTATTCATCGAATATTAAACAAGGGAGGAACTGGGAAAAGCAGTGTAAGGAGTGACGTGAAATAGTATCTTGGTGAGAAGAGTCAGTTCAGCATCGAAAAAGCGTAAAGTTGGTACGTCCTACCATAGCATCTTGCTTGTTCTCCGTAATTTTGATCACAATCTCTGCCAGAAAGTAGTCGTGCAGCCAGTGAGTCGGAAGATGGAGTAATGGGAAGACCCTTAACCAAGAATTTCTTGTAAAGGTCCTTCCTGGTCTGTCGACACATGAGAACCCACCTCAAGTTGGTTTGACCCCGGTCGTTCTCTGTAACAGGCAGACATTCCGTATTATTTAGTATGACTTATGAGGATTTCCTACCGTAGCAGATTCACAAATCGTTCATCGACTACAATACAGTTACTACAGATAAAAAAGATAGCTCTATCAAAATACAAAAATCACACCTCCATAGCATCATCATTATTGTCCTCATCACTGTCAGATTCTTCACCCTCCGCAACTTCGATATCGTCCAATCCGATATCATGATCCGCCCCTACATACGAGTCGCATATCACATATAACTTCAACGAATGCTTGCCCTTTGGCAGCGTGAACTCCAGCTGGACGGCCAGGTTTCTCGTCACCGTCACCCCCTTAATGACCAATAGCTGTCGTGTTGAAGGCTCGCCAACCAGCCACCAGTTCGCCATCTTCTTCCCTAAGTAGAATGGTGCAATTACTGTCTGGTCGCCTTCTTCGTCATCTTCGTCGACGTCCCGGGCGAGAGCGACTTGGAGGATTATCGGAGCACCCGCTGTGTAGTCCCCGCTGACAGTATCCCGCTGACAAGCTCGTGCGTGACATCGAGCGTAGGGTACGAGTTGAGGGCACGAGTTGACGAACGTAACAACGTCTTGCCTGTAAAATCAAATAAGGATACGTTAATAACAAATGTATGGAAATGCTTACATCTGCGCCTGGGTCATTTGCAAAAGCGCTGTTCGCCTGTCGTCCTCCATCTCCATGATATCGTACACAGATCCGATACCAGCCTCTGAATCAACTCTGGCTCAAAGTGTGGCACCTGCCTCAAAAGAGAGTCTGTCCCAAACAGCCTGAACACACATCTGCAAGTGTTCAGGTCGAGGAGGTCTCTGCACATGTTGCAGACACAAGCGTCCGGCAACCCGGGAAGGCGTGTCTCGAACGAGTGCAACATCTCGATCTTTATTCTTGACATGAGTTCTAACGTGAGAGAAGGTTCGGGTGACTGAAGAGGGGAAAGAGATTCTTTAGCAGATTGACGCCTCGCAGTACACACGAGAACCTGAACAAATCCACCCGCGAACAGCTCTTCCGCCAGGGAACGAACGATCTTCCCTGGCACGACATACCAGCATAAAGGATACCGACACCAACAGGAAGAAGATCGTGAAGGTCAAGTTTCGTGATGTCTTTGGCCTCTGGGTCAGAAATTCCCGTCAGCTTTGACGAACTGTATAATCGTCTCTTCCTCCACCGCCATCTCCCTCAGGAATGTCGCCGTTTTTACGGTCTCTTCTCGCGAGTACACAGAAAATTTCCAGCCAGTCGAAGATCTTCTCGTCGCAAGCTTCGTGCGTTACTTGGTATCGCTTGACGGCCTTCTTCTCTGTAACTCCAGGGAACTGCTCGCGAGGTCGGCGGGACGAAGCGTCGAAATGGAAGAGTCCTTATGGTTCGTCTACGAGCTCTGGAAGCACAAGCCTCTCTACGAGCTCCAGAACTCCCTGTCTCGGCCAGCTCTGCTCATCAACGTTATCTGTTGCCGGAGTTTCAGCTACCGGGTGTTCTGCACAGATATCTCAAACGAAGACGCCAGCGAATCCTTTGCAACATCGAGCAACACGGAGGTCAACAGCAAGTCATGTTACAAACACAAGCGTCTTGCGCCTCGAATGAGTACAAGATCTCGGTGCATGTTCTCGACATAGGTTGTAATGCGGTGGGGATTGTAGAGAAGACTTGATCGACTGAAGAGGGGACAGAGATTCTCGGTACGGTGATGTTCGACAATCTGTTGCTGACCGTCGCCCAAGAGTTCGTCGGCTTTGAGCCTAGCGGTGGAATTGCCGACTGATTTCATGGGAGGAAGGTAGGTGATTTCGAATGTGTCGAGGTCGAAAGTACCGGTAATCTCATCACGATACCACTTGGACTGCTCGCTCAGAATTAAATCCAAGGACGAACTTTGAAGGAATAGTCAGTGACAAAACTAGGATGCAATCTAAGAAGCATACCTTTTGGTAGTCAGAGAGTCCTCCAGTGTCCGCCTCATCGTCCCTTCTCTTCTTCACAAGTCCATCCTCAATAGGGTAAAGCTCGCCCCGAACGTAGTTAAGCTTGGAAATGGCGGACAAGCGGATTTTCGTCTGACGATCCTCAGCCCGCGCCATTTGCGTATACAGCAACTTCAACATATCGACGTCGCTCCGCATGAGCTTCGCACACCATATAATGATGTCACGGTTTTTAAGGAATTTCGTCGTGATACGAAAGCGATGATAGTCGAAGAGCTCCACGAGCGGGTTTGCGCAGTCACGAAGGTTAGAGTCGGAGCCAAGGATGGAGATGTCGGTAGCAGTGATTGGGTTTGGGAACCGTCGTGGAGACCGCTTTGTCAACCTTGGATTTGGGGGATTTTCGAAGATTCGGCACGAATGATGAACGCCTCTTCGTTAACTACAGCCTCGCAGTCCTCGCCCTCGTCGTCCTCGTCCAACCATCTCTGAACTCAATGCCTTCTTCATCCCCTTCCTATTGTCCCTCTTCATCGAAACCTTGGATTGTCGACTCATCGTCAGTCTCTGTACTATATCGGGATCCAACCTTGGCTCGTCCTCGACACCATAGTCAGTAATCTTCTTCGACAGACTGACGAGTTATTCACCTGCTATTGGTGGTTTTTCGCTTTCTTTTTTGTCGGGCATTCTCAGACGATGCGAGAACCCATGTCTCACAGATCAATGGGGCCAGTCGGCAAAATTGGTGCACAAGTCGCTTCTCGCTGTCTTTGAGGGAGTGCAGATTGATCTGTAAGGGAATAGCGCCATGGTTGTATTGAAAAGGAGCCGGGTGTGACTCTTTCAAAGGTGGTGCCTGCGCACTACTCTGTGCTCCGAATATTCTCTAGAGTAATCCTTGAGAACAATATGATCATGGTTAATATGGTGCGTCTTGCCAGAGATCGAAATGGTGAAATCGTTTGTGACGCGGCATCTCGCGGGAGCCAGTGATGGTTGACCATGGAAGGAAGTGCTGGATCTGAGTGAGGGCGCGAAGGAAGATGAGGATGGATGTGTCGGACGTCAGGATCCAGTTCTGAGATTATGAATAGACGCGAAAGGAGAGAAGAGAGGAAAACTAACGCATCTGACCAACATCTGACTGGAGGAACGCGACTAGGTCGAGTAAGACTGACGTCAGCAGCGCGTACTGATGTTCTCACACTCCAACTACCATCACCAGAACGGTCAGCATCGCGAACTCGTTGCCATTCTCAGTGGGAGGCACACCGATGAACATTTCTGCATCTCTGGATTCTGTCCATGCATGCGACTCCCGCCTCTACCAGCTCTGCACCTTTTCTACCAATATGAAAGCTCCACGTCGATAGCGCCTTGCGGGTCGACATCGAACGCCGGTCGTGCAAGGCGAGGTTTGAGGCATTCGACAAGCCCATACTCAAAGTTCTTCTTCCACGCCTCTCACCTACGCTAATAACCACGATTTGCATTTCTCAAGTCCACGGTCTGGCTTTTTCAAACACAGGTCCGTTTCCCCTCAAAAATCCGTTTTGTTTGATGTGTACCCAGTTTTGGGGACGACAAGATGACCTTCGATCCGTAATGGGTAGCGACTTACTACTCGGACTTGGTGGTAAGACCTTTCTTCGGCACTGTACAACCGTTCAATGTCATCTCGTCCTTATCGTCATCTCTACTTGCTAGCATGGGATAGGGTTATGCTCATGCCCCAAGGGCGATCATGCCTATATTTCACTCCCCAGAAATCCAATTAATCTATGCCTAGCCTTCGACGTTAGGGCAACAACGATCTCAACATCAACTCTCTACATCCTTCCGTTCCATATCGGGATCCAACCCTGACTCGTCCTCGACACCATATATAGTCGGTAATCTTCTTCGACAGACCGACGATTTATTCGCCTGTTATTGGTGGTTTTAAGCCTTCTTTTTCGTCCTTAGGCATTCTCGGACGACACGAGAACCCATGTGCCGCGGATCAATGGGGCCGGTCAGCAAAGTAATGCATCAGTCGCTTCTCACTGTCTTCGAGGTGGTCTGCAGTAAGAACTAGAGAGGGAATAGTGCCACGGTTGTACTGAAAAAGAGCCGGGTGTGACTCTTTCGAAGGTGGTGCCTGTACTCTGTGCTCCGAATATTCTCTAAAATAATCTTCGAGAAGAATCTGATCGTGATAGATATAGATATGGTGTGTCTGTCGTAATGTCTCGCTGGAGCCAGTGATAGGTGACCATGGAAAGGGAGTGCTGGGTTTGAGTGAGGGCGCAAGGAAGGTGAGGATGGATGGATGTATCGGACATCGGGACCCAGTTCTGAGAGTCCTTGAGAGACGAATGGCAGACTTGTGGATGTCCAATCGACGCGAAGGAAGAGAAGGGAGTGAAGCTAACGCGTCAGACTGGAGGAACAGTGCGACTGGCTCCAGTAAGACTGATGCGTACTAATGTTCTCACGCTCCGACTACCATTACCGGAACGCGCACTCGTTGCCATCCTCAGCGGGGAACACACCGACGAGCACCATTTAGACGCAGCCTTCGAATTTGTTGCACCACCGTCCTCAATAATCCGCCAAAAATCGCAGACGATACAATGATGTATCACTTGCGAATTACTTGCTCACACCAACATCTTCTCTATCGCATCTACCGTGCCCCGGAATCTTCCTCTACCATTCATCCGTCATAATCCAACCTTCACTCTCAGCGCAGGTTCACCTGTACCAATTTTTGGGGTGCAAATATGGCCAGACGAGTACCTCGCACACAGACGCGGGGGCAGGATTGGGGATAGTGTTTCAGAGCGCCTGAATATTGGAATCCGCCTAAGCACGCGACTTCCCCGCCACCACCAGTCGCGCCCTTTCTACCATTATGAAACCTTCACGTCGATAGCGCCTTGCAGGTCGACATCAAACACCAGTACGCAGACAGGTCGTGCAAGGTGAGGTTCAAGGCATTTGCATTCGACATTGGTGGTCTGAGGGAAGATGTTGCGTTTTCAGGCGATTTTGATGACTCGGAAGTCCAATGCTCGACAAAGCTGTACACGATATTTTACCATGAACCGTGAACGTGCGCGAGCTCCCAATGCCCTCCATTGCACAGACAAAACACTCACACCCCGCCGTCGCGCGCTCCAACACTGCTCTCACTGCAAACGTACAACCTTCTGACCAATCGTCAACGTTTGGAAGATGGAAGAGCTGCAGGTAGTAACACAACCAAGCGGGACATCGCGGTGGGAAGGAAAGCGCTCAATTTGCAAACAGCAAGGAGCAACTTCTCGTTGCTTTCATCACTGCACTACAATACTTCGTTGACACCTAATCCATCGCATCTACGTCCTCGTCCACAGTGCAGTCATCATGATCTATCCCTCACTCTCTACTCATATGCAATCATATTCGCCTGGCGGTGTCCCGATTCTTTGAGTGCAGATATAACAAGACGAGCGCCTCGGGCAGAAACGGAAGGAACGCACTCGGATGCCAGAAACTGGTTGCAGCGCGCAGTCTCTCAGAGAGCGTCTGATGGCCTTGCTACGGCAGGGTGGATTGGGAGACGAGTTCGGGTGAGAAAGATAGCGAGAGTGGGACAAGGTCGGAGATTGTGTTTCGGAGCGTCTGTATCTCTGGAATCTGCCTATGCACTATACTCTCTCCACACATGTGGAAGCGCCTCATCAATAACGCTTTACGGGTTCCAGTCAGCATCCAATGCCAGTACACAAATAATGCTGTCAAGCTCGTTCAAGGCGAGGTTTGAGGCGCTCGATGTCGGTGTTCTCAGGCCAACGTTAACCTTGACGCTGTCGAGCAATTTTTGGTGGGTGGATCAGGCTGCCGATGAAAACGTTTGACATATCCAACATTGGATGTCTTCAAAGAAGCCACATCGGCATCATCTGCAGGCCCTCTCCCTGCTTCTGCCATGTGTTCCTCGACAAGGACTGCGACGCCAACAGCATCACTAAAACAACCAACGCCCGTTTCGTGAACCCAGTGGTCGCATTTTTTGGAAAGTGTCAGTGCATTTTGGGGAGAAGTCCTTAGTCGCCTCGACACGGAACCAAGCTTGACGTTGCAAAATGTTTGCTCGCTAGAGAGCACGGGAGGGAGGAGTCGGCCATTTGCGCAGAACACCTGCCGAAACGGAGGGAAGTCGATGTATTTTTTGGGAGAGTCGGAAACTCCTCTTGCGATGGGACCTTCTAGACCAGGAACGGTGTCGAAATTGTCTTGGGATAATCCGAAAGTGTAAGAGAGATAGAAACTCGAGCTTGCATAGCGATGGTGGTCAAAGCAACACGAGTCCCAGCATCGCGTCGTGTCACCAAACATGGCATCTCAGACAGCACTATCACCTCAACGTTGTACTTCTCGATGCTCGCCGTACACCGTCAATGCAATGGGATTGGTAGTGCTCAACGAAGCAGTGTTTCGATTCCTCCCGAAATACAACGACCATATATAACCCTCTTGCAACCCAAGGAGCCCGCAGCCCGCAGCGAGGTTATCCGTCAACGGCCCTGGCACAGATAGGAAGTACGAGCAGCCGAAGGGGTAGAGAGGGAGCGCCGTCAGCACATAACCTGTACCAACCTTTCTCTTCAGTGTATTTTGTCCTATAAATGCTCATGTCTTGTCTCCACGGTAAATCGTGCGAGTCAAGAGTATAAATTAGATTCCTGAAGTACATGCTTTAAATACATGTAAGTTCCGTGTAGTGACAAAGAGGCCTGCACTTTGCGGCCTCAAGCACTCGTCGTCCCACCGTCGAAGGCTAAGAGTAGATTAATCTGATTTCTGAGGAGACAAACAATATATAGACTTACAATAGGTACGCGGCATGATTGTCTTTGAGGTGTGAACATAACCCGTCCCATGCTAACGAGTAGAGATGTGTAGGTCACCGTCATGCTAAAGAGAAAGGATTAATGAACGTCGTACATTGTTAAAGAAAGGCGTTACCAGTGAGGATGACGAATAACTTGCTACCTATCATAGACTGAAGGTCATAGACGGCGTTTCGGACGAGGGGTACATCAAACAAGCACTACATTAGTGGTCGAAGAGGTCAAGAAGGTCTATTTTGAGAGCCAAGAGAACAGTGCTGGGGAGGTTTGGGGGGAAACAGATCTGTATTAGAAGACGTCAGAACGGAAGGAAGCCTTGGCAGTCAGAGGAAACCACGCACTTGAGAAATAAACACCTAGTGTAGGTTTGCTACGCCATAATTCACCCCTCCATGTCACGTCCAATAAAATCCCATTCAGCCTGCCAAAAGATACCTTTAACACCCTCCGAACGCATTGCAAGCGATACATGTATCGAGTCCAACCTGGACAACAGTCACAAAGAGTCTATGGCGTAATTATTGCCATTGGCGCAAGTAAGAAGTATGGAAGAGGATGTTTGGGTGCGATATGTCGCGAGCACAAAGTCGTGGTGAACAGCGAAGGCCGCGAGATCGAGAACGGATGGTGGCGGAGGAGGATTCAACCTCTTCTTCTTCGGCACAAGCGGCATCGCTCCGCATGAGCTTGGTACACCATATAATGACGTCGCGGTTTTTAAGGAATTTCGTCGTGATACGAAAGCTCTGGTGGTCGAAGAGCTCCACGAGCCTCACGAAGGTTCGACTTGGAGTAAGGATGGAGAGCATGGAGGAAGTTTTATCGGCAGCAGTGATTGGGTTTGGGAGCCGTCGTGGAGACGGCTTTATCGACCTCGGATTTGAGGGATTTTCCAAGACTCAGCACCAATGATGAGTAGAGGGTAGTGAGGATTTGGGTTTCGTAGTGCAGTCACCTGTATCCTTGCGTCCGGCGTGCCTGAAGGTACCGTGCCGTGTAATGATGAGATGATGAGATGAGTGCTGGGTTTTTGTATTATTTTACTATTTTGTTGGGAAAAGAGTGAAAATTCCAAATAAAGGCCTTATTACATCAGCAAGAAATTTCCTTGTCGCGACTCAGACTCGTACTTACCTTTGTCGTCCGCCACAGACAACGGCCAACATGTCTGGCGCACAAGGAAAAAAGCAAGACCTCTCTCAGTACAACTATGGCGCCATCTCTTCTCTTGTTCTTACCGCAGATCGGTCTGCACTCCCTCGCAGAGACCGAGAACCCGATGGGGCGCCTACTTCACTGGCTGGTCGCATAGATCCACGAGAAATGGGTTCTCGCGTCGTCCGAGAGACGCCCAAGGACGTGGATAAGAAGAAAAAGAAGGCAGCAGACCGCCAGGAACCTTCAGAAAAGGCTGTAGCTAAGCGCAAGGCTGACACTGTCGGGTTTGGATACGCGGACATCATCGAAGCGACGCAGGATGTGGAAGGTCTGACGTACAGACCACGGACTGCTGAAACGCGTGAGGTCTATGAACTCATATTGTCTTCTGTTCACACCACTCTTGGTGGCCAGGCCCAAGATATTGTTCGAAGCGCTGCCGACACTGTGCTGGAGACGTTGAAGAACGAGGGTATGAAGGACTTTGACAAGAAGAAAGAGATAGAAGAAGTCATCGGACCTATAACTGGTGAACAATTCTCTCAACTTGTCAGCCTGTCGAAGAAGATTACCGACTACGGTGCTGAGGATGAGGCAATGTTGGATCCCGATATGGAGCGGAAGGATGCAGAGATTGATGACGAGGTCGGTGTTGCTGTGGTTTTTGATGAAGAGGAGCAAGAGGAAGAGGATGAAGAGGGATTTGAAATCCGGGATGAGGAGGACGAGGACGAGGACGAAGAGGGCGGGGATGGTAGAGCTGCACCTGAAGACGGCGGTGAAGTTGGCGAAGAGGCGCTGGTCATTGGTGGTGAATCTTCCAAATCCGCAAAATCCAAGGCCGACAAGGACATCGTTTCTCCACATTCCATTGATGGCTTCTGGGTACAGAGGCAGATCGCTGAGGTGTATTCAGACCCTGTCACTGCTGCTGACAAGGCCTCCTCCGTGCTCTCGATTCTTGGTTCCGAGTCCAACCTTCGTGACTGCGAAAACCAGCTTATGGAACTCTTTGACTACCAGAGTTTTCATATCACGACAAAATTCCTTAAAAACCGCGACGTCATTGTCTGGTGTACGAAACTCATGCGGAGCGACGCTGATGAGCGTGTCAATGTTGAAGTTGCTATGCGCGAAAAGGGTGTGGGCTGGATTCTGCGCGAATTAGCTGGAGATCGTCAGACGAAGGCACACGTGTCAGATGCAATGGACGTCGATGAAGACAAGCCTGAGGTACCCAAGACTGCCACATTGGCCCCTGGCTCGACAGTCCAGCCAAAGCGAACCGTGGATCTGGAGAGCATGGCCTTCAGTCAGGGCGGACACCTCATGTCCAACAAGAAGTGTAAACTTCCGGATGGCTCATTCAAACGGGCCAAGAAGGGTTATGAAGAGATTCACGTCCCGGCCCCGAAACAGAAACCTGTTGTTGAAGGTGAACTGGTTCCCATATCAGATTTGCCACCTTGGACTCGAGAAGCGTTCACCGTTCCCAAATTGAACCGCGTTCAGAGCAAACTTTACCCCATTGCCTTTGGTACTGATGAGCCCATCCTTCTTTGTGCGCCTACCGGTGCCGGAAAGGTACGCATGCTAAATTGCATCTTTACTTCGTCGCTGATTATCCTTTGGTATGTAGACCAATGTCGCCATGCTTACAATCCTGAATGAGCTGTCTAAGTATCGCGATGAAGCTACCGGCACTTTCGATCTTGATGCGTTCAAAATCATCTATGTTGCTCCCATGAAAGCATTGGTCCAAGAGATGGTGGGCAACTTTACCGCTAGGCTTAAAGTATTCGGTATCAAAGTCGGCGAACTTACGGGCGACTCTCAAATGACGAAGCAACAGATTGCCGAAACACAAATCATTGTAACCACGCCGGAAAAATGGGACGTTGTGACGCGTAAAAGCACCGACACCAGCTATACAAATCTCGTTCGGCTGATCATCATTGATGAAATTCACTTGCTTCATGACGAACGTGGTCCAGTACTGGAGAGCATCGTTGCTCGAACAATTCGTCGCATGGAACAAACTAACGAGTATGTGCGTCTCGTTGGGTTGTCTGCTACTCTACCCAATTATCAGGATGTCGCCACTTTCCTTCGCGTAGACGAATCAAAAGGACTCTTCTACTTCGATGCTTCGTACCGACCTTGCGGGCTGCAGCAACAGTTTATTGGAGTCACAGAAAAGAAGGCGATCAAGCGGTACCAAGTGACGAACGAAGTCTGCTACGAAAAGGTCCTCGACCAGGCTGGAAAAAATCAAACCCTGGTCTTCGTTCACTCGCGAAAAGAGACGGCGAAAACTGCGAAATTCCTGAGGGACATGGCGGTGGAGAAGGAGACGATTACTCAGTTCGTCAAGGCTGATGGCGCGACACGGGAAATTCTAACGGAAGAAGCCAACAATGTCAAGGATTCCAACCTTCGCGATCTCCTTCCCTTTGGTTTCGGTATTCATCACGCTGGTATGTCACGGGAAGATCGTTCACTGGTGGAGGAGTTGTTTGCGGACGGATCTGTTCAGGTCCTTGTGTGCACTGCGACACTAGCCTGGGGTGTCAATCTGCCGGCGCATACGGTCATCATAAAGGGCACCCAGATCTACAACCCGGAGAAGGGTCGTTGGGTTGAGCTGTCTTCACAGGACGTGCTTCAAATGCTTGGACGTGCAGGACGGCCGCAGTATGATACATACGGCGAAGGCATTATCATCACCAATCATACCGAACTCCAGTACTATCTGAGCTTGCTCAACCAGCAGCTACCTATTGAATCTCAGTTTGTATCCAAGTTGGCTGACAACCTCAATGCCGAAATCGTCCTGGGCACCATCAGGAATCGTGACGAGGCAGTTCAGTGGCTGGGATACACCTATCTGTAAGCTTCTTCTATCTCAAATGTCTCTGCTGTTGACTAATCATTCTTCAGTTATGTGCGAATGCTTCGCTCGCCAGGTTTGTACGGCGTTGGTGTCGATTATCAGGATGACGATATCGGCTTGATTCAAAAGCGAGCGGATATCGTCCACTCTGCAGCTGCCTTATTAGAGAAGTGTCAGCTGTTGAAGTATGAGCGGTCTTCAGGACGTTTCCAGAGTACCGAGCTAGGAAGGATCGCATCGCATTATTACGTGACGTATAATTCGATGATGGTGTATAACCAGCATCTGAGGCCGACAATGTCCACTCTGGAACTGTTCCGTGTATTCTCGCTGTCCAACGAGTTCAAGCTGTTGCCTGTAAGTGCAGTCAGTCCAAAAGGTTCGTCGTGTTAATTACGTTATTCAGGTCCGTCAAGAAGAGAAGGTGGAGCTTGCAAAACTGATAGAGCGCGTCCCTATCCCCGTGAAAGAAACAGTGGAGGAGCCAGCGGCCAAAATCAATGTTCTTCTTCAATCCTACATTTCTCAACTGAAACTGGAGGGTATGTCATATTGTTATTCGTTCTTCGTGGACTAACTTTACCTTTCAGGCTTTGTTCTTGTCGCTGACATGGTGTTCGTTCAGCAATCAGCCGGACGGTATGCCTATTTTCCCCTCGACTTTTAACTGTGCTGATCAATTATCAGTATTCTTCGAGCGATCTTTGAAATATGTCTGAAACGTGGATGGGCAGTTCCTGCGAAAGCAGCTCTTGACCTCTGCAAGATGGTTGAAAAACGAATGTAAGACATATCTTATGCTGCTCTCCTTTGCTAATGTTGACCTTGGATCAGGTGGGGGTCGATGACGCCTCTCAGACAGTTCAAAGGTGTTCCTTCAGAAGTTATAAGAAAAGCTGAGGGTAAACAATTCGTACGTCTTTTACAAGAAGTGGCGAAGGCATCTAAACTAACTTTGAACTAATAGCCCTGGTATCGGTATTTTGATCTTGTGAGTCATGACTACTCTTATTCGGTTTCTGAGTGCTAAGTGGTGTTTCCAGACGCCTCCTGAAATTGGTGAGCTCATCGGAATACCAAATGCGGGGAAACTGGTACATCGACTCGTTCACAGCTTCCCTAAGCTTCAGTGTGTAGATCTCTTCATCATCATAAGCAACAGCTCTAATGTTATTACTAGGCTTCAAGCCCAGGTACAACCTATCACCCGCTCCTTGCTGCGTATTGATCTTTCGATCATCCCTGACTTCCGTTGGGATGAGAAGATTCATGGTGGCGCCGAAACATTCTTGATCATGGTAGAGGATGTTGATGGAGAGGTCATTCTTTTCCATGATACTTTTGTTCTCCGCCAACGCTACGCTGAAGATGAACATAACGTCACATTAACGGTTCCCATGTTCGAGCCCGTACCTCCCAACTATTACATCTCTATCATCTCTGACCGGTGGCTTCACTCCGAAACCAGGCTTCCCATATCCTTCAAGCATCTCATTCTTCCCGAAAAATTCCCCGCTCCGACGCCTCTCTTGGATCTTCAGCCCCTTCCGTTGTCAGCACTCCATAACAAGGAATTTGAGAAGATCTACGCGTCCACAATAGAAACATTCAACAAGATACAGACACAGGTGTTCCAAGCGCTGTATACTTCGGATGAGAATGTTTTCATTGGTGCTCCTACGGGCAGTGGAAAGACCGTTTGTGCCGAGTTTGCTTTGCTCAGACTATGGAGCAAGCGCGAACAACCAAGAGCTGTTTGTATCGAGCCATATCAGGAGATGGTCGACCAGCGGGTGAAGGAATGGCAGGATAAGTTCTCCGGACTTCAAGGTGGTAAGGAGATTGTCAGTCTAACTGGCGAGACAAGCGCCGATCTGCGACTTTTGGAAAAGGGTGATGTGATTGTCTGCACTCCCTCTCAGGTACTTTTTTCATCTTTCTATGCTAATCTTACTCATGCTCGTTGTGCCAGTGGGACGTACTTTCTCGTCGTTGGCGTCAGCGGAAGAATGTCCAGAATATTGGGCTTCTGATCGCTGATGAGGTGCAGCTTGTTGGAGGAGAAGTAGGTCCTACATATGAGGTTGTCATCTCCAGGACACGATATGTGTCTGCGCAAACAGAAGTAAAGACTCGAATCGTTGCGTGCGGGGTTTCGCTTGCGAATGCGCGCGACCTGGGTGAATGGATGGGTGCACCCTCTCATGCTATCTTCAACTTCTCGCCTAGGTATGTGTCTTCTGCGCTCTTCAACTTGTGCTCGTATTCATTCATTTTTCTCTATTAGTGCACGGCCCCTGGACATGGATATCCATCTGCAATCATTCACAATACCGCACTTCCCTTCCCTCATGATCGCCATGTCGAAGCCAGCGTACTTGGCCATCGTCGAATATGCACCCACAAAACCTGTCATCGTCTTTGTTCCCTCACGGAAGCAATGTCGTCTCACTGTCGACGACCTGCTTATCCACTGCGCTGCGGATGACAAACCAGACAGGTTCCTTAACGTCGAGGTCGCAGATATACAGGTTCATCTCGACCATTTGCGGGACGAAGGATTGAAGGAGACGTTAAAGAAGGGCATCGGCTATTTCCATGAGGCCATGGATAAGCAAGACAAACGGATCGTCCAGCGTCTGTTTGAGAGCGGAGCTGTTCAAGTGCTGGTGGCTTCGAAAGATACAGCATGGTCGATCCCCGTTGCTAGCTACATGGTTATCATCATGGGTGTGCAGTACTACGAAGGGAAGGAGCACCGATACGTCGACTATCCTGTCATGGACGTTCTGCAGATGATGGGTCGAGCATGTCGGCCGAAAGACGACGAACGGAGTCGGTGTGTCCTCATGTGTCAACAGACCAGGAAGGACTTTTACAAGAAATTCTTGGCGGAGGGTCTTCCGATTGAGAGTCATCTTCCGACTCACTTACTACATGACTATTTCCTGGCGGAGATTGCAGTCAAAACTATCGAGAATAAGCAAGATGCTATGGTAGGATGCTTTGCCTCTGGCGCGATGCTGAGCTGACTTTGTTCTAGGATATTTTGACATGGACTTACTTCTACCGCAGGATGACGCAGAATCCCAATTACTATAACCTTCACAATGTCAGCCACCAGCATTTGTCGGACCATCTTTCGGAGTTGGTTGAGAACACTCTGACTGATCTCGTTAACTCCAAATGCATTGCTATCGGTAAACCTACCGACTTTTTCACTTTCGGTACCTTGCTTACCTTTCCTTTAGAGGACGAGATGGACGTTTCCGCGCTCAACCTTGGAATGATCGCTGCTTACTACAATATCTCTTGTGAGTGCTTCCCTACTTCTTCCTCGCGCGACTAATATCGTTGTGGTAGATGTGACCGTTGAAGTCTATACGCTATCGCTGAAGGAACGCACGAAGCTAAAGGGTCTACTGGAAGTCGTATCATCTTCTGCCGAGTTCGAAGTCATTCCTATCCGTCGACACGAGGATGTCCTGCTCAAACGACTGTATGAGCGTCTTCCTGTCAAGATCGACGGGGTCAACTTTGAGGCTCCTCACTTCAAGACCTTCCTTCTTCTCCAAGCACATTTCAGTCGTATTCAATTACCAGCGGATCTGGCTGCGGACCAGAAGATTGTCCTAGAGAAGGTGCTGAACTTGCTTTCGGCGTGTGTGGATGTCATGTCGTCCAATGCGTGGTTGAGTGCCTTGGGTGCTATGGATCTGGCGCAGATGTGTGTTCAGGCTGTTTGGGACAGAGACTCTCCTCTGAGGCAAATACCGCACTTCGAGCCAGAGTTAATCGAGCGGTGTAAGGACGCTGGTATCGAATCTGTGTACGATATTATGGAGATGGAGGACGACAAGCGAACAGCGCTTTTGCAAATGACCCAGGCGCAGATGTAAGCATTTCCGTGCATTTGTTGTTAACGTAATCCTTATTTGATTTTACAGGCAAGACGTTGCTACGTTCGTCAACTCGTACCCGACACTCGATGTCACGCACGAGCTTGTCGGCGGGGACTACACAGCGGGTGCTCCGATAATCCTCCAAGTTGCTCTCGCCCGGGACGTCGACGAAGATGACGAAGAAGGCGACCAGACGGTGATTGCGCCGTTCTACCCAGGGAAGAAGATGGCAAACTGGTGGTTGGTTGTCGGCGAACCTTCCACGCGACAGCTATTGGTCATTAAGCGTGTGACGGTGACGAGGAATCTGGCTGTCAAGCTGGAGTTCACGCTACCAAAGGGCAAGCATTCGTTGAAACTATATGTGATCTGCGATTCATACGTAGGGGCGGATCATGATATCGGATTGGACGATATCGAAGTTGCGGAGGGTGAAGATTCCGACAGTGATGAGGATGATAGTGATGATGCCATGGAGGAGTGATTTTTGTATTTTTTGGTAGAGCTGTCTGCGTTATTGTCTTATGTAACTGTATTGTAGTCGATGAATGATTTGTGAACCTGCTATGGCAGGAAAAAAAGATACTGTGCAATGTGTACTCGCTCAAATAAGAATATATCGACACACTTCAGCAATATGCAGATCCTCTAATTTGCACTGTTCTTCCTCAGAAAGTTCCAGCATCGACACTTTCTCGAACCTTTTCCCTAGCAGGCTTCGCCCAACGATACAATAGTAGCGACCACTAAATGTAACCCAGTCATGAGCAAGAATCAGTGTATAAGTGTCTTCAGGTATCGGGTACTCGTGTGTGGCAGTGATCCCGAATCCATGTTCTATCCCACTCTTGTCTTTAACAATCAACTTTCCATGTCGATCACCCCCTTCTACAACGACAGCCAACCCCTGCACCAACCCCTTTTCAATGCACACCTCATCAACCGAGTCTTCTTCCTCTGCCTCATCCCGATCAACAGAGACGTTGGGGTCAAAATCATATGCGGGAAGAGGCTTCATCATAAGCTGCTCCCACGATGGCCGCCATTTTGTGCCTGCATTTCCCGGTTCAGGACACGAGAAGAATAACTGTCCCCGATAGAGCGTATCCATCGAATTCACGAGTGCTGTCCATGCGTCCTCGAGAGACTGGCTCTCATAGTATGCCGGTATCTTCTCGGACCCCATGACAAACGCCAATCCCGCAACTTTGTCTACTGGGTTGGTCGATACCCATTGCTGCATGCTCTTCAGTGGCCCAAGCACCCGATACGACATGTCCTGCATAGATTGCAGCTGCTTATGAAACCTGGTTAGCAGTTCAGTCTCATACTTCCCATCTTTACGCTCCGCATGCATTGGTCCATCCGGCGTGTCTCCAGCAATCTCCCTCCATTGGCCAACCTCCTGTAGTGTCCAAGCACGTCTAAACCAAGATCGATCACTGTCCAAGTCACCCTCCTTCAAAGTGAAAGGCAGACCCAGCCCGCTCAAGTAACACACCATATGGCTGCCATCAGTATACACTGCTCCGATGGTGGGTACATCCAGCTTCCACTCCTCTGCACGTGCATCCTCCCCTGGTCCACCCACCTGTCTCAAATACAGAACGTCCAACCACGCGTACTCCAGTCCGAGGTTGAGCATCTCGATGCGGATCAGGTTGAGGTCACTCTCCTTCGGGACGGGAACAGGCCATTCGTATCCATTGATGGGTGTCCACACGTCGGCGCGATCTTTCTCGTCCACCTACGCGTGCGATATTGGCCGAGGCCACCCCCGTATGCCCGCGCACCACCATGGCATCACCCGATTGCTATACAGATCCCAGACACGTCGAGGTGGCATAAATGTATCGACGATCCGGTTACCAACGAGTGCTTTTCGTCGCTCCTCCCGGTCCTCTTTCTCTCATTTACAAACTTGAGCTCGTATAGTGCTCCAGTTGTGGGTGTACTATATTGGGCGGAGGCGGCCATATGCTGTGCCAAAGTCGTAGTCGTTTGTGATACAGTCTTCAAGAAGGGAGGAGAGGGATGGAGTGTCCAGGGTGTGTGATGTGCCGAGTGTCGTGTTCAGTTGATCCAAGAGGCCCTGAATGCCGAGGATAGCGCAGGGAGTATCGGCAAGGCGGGATGATATCACAGGCGCACTACCGGTGTACGCCCGTTGCTTTGGAACGATGATCGATGATTCCGGTTGTCCCGTCTCAGCGAAGGCAGATAGCGTGACTTCGCGAAGAGAAATTCCCTGGAAGTGTTATCAATTTCCCCTCCGCTTCAGTTTGCCAACTGATTTACCTCCGGAGGCCACTGTCCATCGTCATCAAGCATCACACCGCCAAAAAGTGACTGCTATAAGAGCTCGGACGGTGCTAATGCCATCGTACTGAGTATCGAAACGAGAGGGATTAATGATACACACTAGTTCCTATCTTCCAGGCTCAGGACGGGTATATAATCAAGAGAGTGCTAAATGAGAAACTGTTTGGGCAGTGGTCACAGGTCACAGCTTGAATCCAACTCCGCACTTCGAGCTTATAAAGGTCACGGTTGTACAACAAAGAATGCCTTGTTTCATAGATTGTTGGAGTATCAAGTGTCGCGCATCGCAGCGCAGTTGACGTCGGGATCTTCGGTTGTCAGGCAAAGGAAACTTGTTCTTCTCCTCGGCCTTGTTTACTACGTGGTATTACCTCTATTAGTTGTACAGTGTAGATAAATAGCTAGACGAACGATGATAACCCTCGCCTGTTTGCGAGGGTTCCCTGCTATATCCGGGTGAGCGGCTGGAGAATTACCGCTCATCTCAACATAGATTGGGTGCAAGTTTATTATGGTACTAAGGATTGGTGGAATGGCCTCAAAGGCATGGATCTGCCAAGGACGGTATACTAGGTTTAATCATATTGTAAGCGCTACTTCGAATGGACGCGCATGTTATGCCCATTTGGACATGTTGCGTTCGGACGAACGGATGAAGTTCCCAAATGGGACCTTTCTTTAACAACTGAAAGTATCATCAGGTATAAGTTGCAGGAGATAATGTAGTATACACATGAGAAAATAAGATCAACTGCGCTTTCGAAGCTCTTTCCTAGGTAACATATCTGAAATTTGGTGCCTGAGGCAACCTAAATGAGCAAAATCTGAACCTTCGAGGAGAAATAACAAACCTTGTCAGCCAACTCGCTAGTGTCGACCCGCGTATTATAGCCAGGAACACCATAGAGAGCGTTTCTCCGTTTATTTTCGAGGCGGTAAGAGAACTGGAATTCTCAAGTTAATGGGGGTAACACCATCGAATCCAGAGTGACCTACGTGCAGTATGACCGCGCAAATGGCAGCTAAGAATTCAAGCGCGCACGAAACTGATTGTGATAAGTATTCAAAACGACGGTGGTGAGCAAGGTGGCTTACTAGCAAATCCCTTGCTATTTCAGACAATGATAGATGAGGAAAGACGTCAAAGGAGAGGCGAAGGTGGGCGCACATATACTTGGGACCCTCAGTCTTGGGGAAAATATGCGAGCCCAACACACTGCCACACTGGCCAATAGCCATAAACATAGGGATACCGTCGCCCTCTTCGTTTCAGAACCAAGATTGTGAGCAACTATGTTAACCATGTCGTTTTAGTATTAATTAAGCGACATACAAACGACACTTACACCAAGCGATAATGATGCCGATGGTAGTATATGTTCCGCTTGTAATGCAGAATGTGGCAAAGTATCTAACGTGGTTGTTTGAAGGAACGGTCAGAAGTAGACTGAAAATCATGGTTAGTGGGTGAAGGATCCAAAATGATGCGAATGAAGTACAGGTATCCAATGGCGCCGATGAGAGATGCAATGGCCATGAACCAGCCCCTCGTTTGGAGACGGTCAGACGCGTACGAGAAGAGTGTCAATACAACGGCAGCAACAGCATATGGAGGTACTGTCAAGAGTTGTGCAATGGCGTTGGCTACGGTGATAATAAGTAGCAGCATTCTAATCACTCGGAACAAAAGTATACTAACTGTTTCCGAAAGTTTGGATAATAGTCGGCAAGAAGGCTGAAATCGACGCCAGAGCGCAATTTAGACCGAAATAGATGACACCACCAGTATAGATCTGTCTCTCATGCTCAGCGGTATTATTCCATGGGAAGCTTGGTGCCTTACCCTCCAGTCACGGAAAGCCATCCATATATGCGCTGTAGAACAAAGAATCAAAAACTGTCGTAGTCTCAACGCAAGATCGAACCTTTATTCACGACATTCCCGACATCTCCACTTGTATTTCTATTCATCCTGGAGACAGCGATCTCTCTTTCTCTATCATTGAATAGATGCGTTTTTCTCAGGCCGATTCGGAAGCAGAAAAAAACAGATGATTCCGAGGACAATAGTAGGGGTGCCCCTGTGGCATTCCTGATATGAACGGGTATACAAAGGGAAGTAGAAAGCGACATACCTCGACTATAAGCAACAGTCTCCAATGCGCAATCGCAATGTTTGATGTTGATATACCGAAGGCTATTAGTCCTCCAAAAGCGCCAGCAACAGCTGCGAAAACCAAACCAGTAGGCCTATCTATGTGCCACTAAGCCCATTACTTGCTTGCTGAAAAACGCTTTCACTGACCCGTAAACCCATTTCCTCTTTGGTGTAGAGAGCGCTTCATTACAGTCAACCCACAACATCGCGTGGGAAAACAGCTATGAACTTACAAAAATATAATGGGATTCCAGGCCCGAAGCCTGCTTCGAAGATGCCCAAAAATACCCTCGCAGTAAGCAGGCCGCCGAAATTAAACGCTGTCGACTAGGCAAACACGACCATCCGATAAGCATCCGGTGTGATGTCGGCATTTATTATGCTCACCATAAGGGTGGACGACAAACCCCACCCCACAGCAGCTCCTGCAAGCCAGTAATGCGGTGGGATAAGTTTGGAGACAATTGTCGCAGGAATTTGGCAGATAATCTGATTCATACATCTATCAAACCTTCAGGGAGGAGCAATCGACACGAGTGCTCACGTAAGAAAAAGTAGAAAGCGGAGGTTATCCAGTCAAAAAGCACGCCAGTGGGATCGCCATTGAGGATATCCTCCGGCAGGCCTTGTAGACGCGCATTTCCAAGATTTGAACGGTCGAGATCTAAATGATTATGTGTAAACACGAACTTGACTTGGGAGAGAAAAGACATACATGCGAACAGATAGAGGAAACATGCCAGCAGGAGGATACGTTCATCAAGTCTACGTACGAGCCTCCGTTCTTCGATCTGTAAGGCGATTTTCATTTCATCCTCGACAGCAGGAATGATTTGCTCTTCGGCCGACTTAGAATCTTCATCTTTCGCGTGAACGCTAGAAAGAGACATCGAGTGGATAGAAAAGGGAAATAAGATAAGAGTGTGATCCTGAAGCGAGAAGGGCAACCTTACTCGTAACGACATTCGGGTGGGGGTCCTTTATAGGCATGATCTGAGGACTCGATCTGATCCTTACGTTCCCCGGACTCCAATCAAAGTCCCCATACCTCATGATCATCTATGCGGGGTAGGTCCCCACTAGCCTGGTACGGGAACCCGTTACTGTATGTAAAGCCTGGCACCCAGGACGGGGGTTCGCTCGTGAGTGTGTGCAATTACAAACTCCGACGCATAACCGATTCTTAACCGGCGTTCAACGGTCATGTGATATAGTCGCAGAGCTCGAAAAATCGGTTGCCATGTAATCAGGATGGAGAAAAGTAGCATCAAGCCTAAATCACTACACCTAGCTTCAAATTACAAGCGGCACAGCACCGCCGTCCAGCAAAACCGTACAGAGAATCCGTCGTTGTCTTCGGACTGAAGCTCGGCATACGATCGGAGTCTGAACAACCGCGCAAGAATGGTTGACAGGCTAGATCTTCACTAGCCTGGTAACCGGCTTTATGAGATACCCACTTTAAATTTCGAAGTACTTTGCCGACCTGGCACGCCTTCAATGGATGAAACGAATGAATCAGCCATGTGACGCATGAAAGAGCTCCTTGCGATGCATTCTAGCCTTTTGTACTAGCCGGGAAAGGGTCGGTGAACATGAACAACTTCGTCGGCATTCCAAATCCATGATCTTAAACTTGGGCGCTCGTCGAGAAGAACTTGTAAAGTCGTTAATTTTCTGACACGTAACTCTAGGCACTCACGTTCCACAAAAAGGAGGCGGTGATCAGACTAATAATGACCTTGAGAACAACGAGGATGTGGGTGAGTGCTTCTCAGATCAAGATCATGATTTCTAAAAATAACGTCTCGCCTCCATCACGCGTGTATACTTAAGTATTAGCGTTCAAAAATGTGTGTCAGAGGCGGGTTAATTGAGTTGTACGCTCGGATTCACGGCAGATATCAGCTGTCGGCCGAGTCTTGTGAGAGACTTGGAGCAGATGGAGAAATAGAATCCAACAGAAGAGGCGGCAGACGAATGGAGGGGAGTTATGTGCCAGGCACAACGACAGGGTAACGCTTGGACTATAGAATTTAGTGGGTCATGTAACAGCAGAATAGTAATCGTCGGATTTTCGGATTGGCGCTATGAAAGAGCCAAGAATCGTCTTTGATACAAACTCGGAAGTCGCTATCCACTATCAATTCTTTTCTGTGAATGTTTCAGAGACCTATCGTGACCTCAAGTGGACGCCTGGACACTAAGGCGCAAAGAACTAGACGTCCAGAGATAGATTGCTTTCACCACGACGGATATATGATGCTCCCTCGAGCTGATAAGATTTGTGCGACATTGACGGATCCAACAACTGAGTCGTTCGATGAACAGCCGGCACTTGCTCGGCGAGGTTGTCACGGACGTTTTCTGTCTGTCCGTCGAGAAGAAGAGGACGAACACAATGATCGTCGACTTACTTGGGTCTTCATTCCCCATCAACGAGTCCACCCATCACTCCAGCGCTCGGGTCTTGCTCTTTAATAACCACTTCAGACCGGAAAATCGATATCAGCGACGGACTAGCACGCAATAAAACCTTATGCTCTGTGACAACTGCTGGCCATTGGCGATAGTGCTTTCTCAACATGAAACCGCGTGCTCAAGTACCGAATGGTGGTCGATGAGGTGTGAGTACGGGTCTCTGAGTTGATCGTGGCACATATTGAGCTAATTGAGTCGAATTTCGTGAGACTGCAGAAATCGTGAGTTCATAAACAACGAGGCC